>NC_137092.1:38663377-38838264 GCF_951640355.1 Cnephaeus nilssonii
ACTCGCCATAACAGCTGTGATTTTGAAGCAGAAAACACCTTCTTTTCTCTCTTTAAAAGCCAGGCCACACTTCCTTCCATAAGCCCACCCGTATAGCCTGTTCCACAAAGCCTTCTCTCGCAACCTCGGTCATCGTTCTCTCTGTGTTTGTATCCATGGCCACCCCTCCCCACAGCACCCTGTGTTCCCCAGGGTTGTTCAAAGCGCCGACTGAGCGGCAGCTACGTGTATCAGGGACCATGTGTTACGGAGACTTTCTCCGCTCTCTCCAGCAGCTGAAGACGCACAATCTCCTGCTTGCTTGGGTGGGAATAGCCGTGAGGAGGGAGGACCCTAAGGACTCAGAGAGCGCAGCTCGGCTCAGCTCCTGTTTCCCGGGAGCCGCACAGACCGGCCAGCACAGCCCAGGCCCACGCCCCTCAGCCACCAGCGGAGGCCCGGGCACTCACTCCGCACGTCGATCCGGACTCTCCCGCTCCGGACGGCTTTGGGTGCCGCTGCCCGAGCCTCACACCAGTAGGACCCGGAGTCCTTCCTCGTCAGGGCAGGGATCCGCAGCTCCGGGGAGTGGGTCCAGCGCAGCCCCAGGGCGGAGCCATCTTTGAAGAAGCAGAACTGGACTCCCACCTTCTGCAGAGGGTGTGGGGTCCTACAGGCCAGCTTCATGGAGTTCCCCTCGATGGGCTGAGGAGGGCTGACTGTCAAAAACAGCCCTAGAGAGAAGGATTAAACACACATTCCAGGGCACTGGCATTCAAAGTCACTGTATTCTTAGCATTTGAAACAAGCCTGAGAGCCTGCCCTAGCCAGCTTGGCTCAGTGGATAGAGCGGCAGCCTGTGGATTGAAGGGTCCCGGGTTTGATTCCGGTCAAGGGTACATGCCTGGGGTGCAGGCTTGCTCCCCAGTAGTGGGTGGGCAGAAGGCAGCCGATCGATCATCGATATTTCTATCTCTCCCTCTCCCTTCCTCTCTGAAATCAATAAAAATAAGAAAAGAGTGAGAACAGCCAACTGGACACACAGATCACATCACCACCCACAAGTGGGCTTTCCTTTGCCATGTGCTCACCCCCAGCACACCCGCCTTTGTGGCATCGCCTCCTGCCACAAGGCAACCCTTACCTTTGTCTCGGTTCTTACTCACTGAGGTGTCTATCCATGAACTGGAGACAGTGCAGGGACCCTGACAGCCGGCATTGCAGCCGGCATTGGGGAAGACAAAGCTTGAAGCCCTCGGAAAAGTGAACACATTTCACCCATCCTTGTTGTAGGCCTTAGTGGTTATTTTCTTGTTTCCTTTCCCCTGACATCTCAGACTCTCTCTTTCAAAGACAGAATACAAAACCTGGAGGATCTGGGAAAGACTTCGAGAAACTCGATTCCTTCTTTACTGATTCTCTTTTGCCCTTTTTATTGTAATGAAAGAAGCAGGCATGCACTTGCTTAAAAAATGTCCTCAATCCACACGTCTACACAGCCTGTGTTCTGAGGCTTTTTGTTTGTTTACTTTTTTCATATGTATTTATGTCTGTTCGTTTGTGGGGGGTTTTTTCTTTCCTTTTCTTCCTTTTCTTTTCTTTTCTTTTCTTTTCTTTTCTTTTCTTTTCTTTTCTTTTCTTTTCTTGTGAGACTTCTTTATGAGCCCCTCTAGAAGCCATGCTTACAAGGAGAAAATTTAATCCATATCTTGAGCCTCAGGAGTGTATGTTTTTGCCTTAGGAGCTTTCTCCTGGATGAATTAAAGATGGTTATATTTGTATTCTGCTTTCACCTCATCTCCTTATGGTGAGGAAAGAAAGAGGTATTTCTTAGGAAAATGCTTAAAATTTCCCAAATAGTAGAGGCTCTGGGGGTTGAATAAACAAACCCCTGAATGGCCAGTGCTCTCGGGATTCTGATGTTTCCTGGGCTGCTGCATCTTGAATCCACCAGATAAAAACGCCAGGTGTCCCAGATCCCCCAAGGGGTATTTCTGGTTTGATATCTGATATCTGTAAAAGACATGTAATATGTCTTTCCCCTGGAATGCTGTACCTTGGGACTTGGAGAATACCAGATCCAGAATGATGCGACAAGAGTTGCCCTGTGCTGCGGGGTGGAATGCCCTGCACAGTGGAGTCACTTTGTCTCCTTGGATAACTGCAGTCCCGAGAGGCCTGAGGAGCAGCACAGATGTAGGGTCTGAGCAGCAAAGGGAAGAACAAAGGTACCTGGGCACCCGTAGGCCACTTTTCTGAATGAGTCTGGGTTGAGGATGGAGTAGGACATCAGAAAGCGCAGTTTTCAAGGGTTTGAAGCTCAATCTTACAGCTTGGAGCTTATTTCAAATTAGAGGCCCAGTGCATGAATTCGTGCACGGGTGGGGTCCCTTGGCCTGGCCCACGATCAGGGCCATCTTGCCCAGTCCCGATCAGGGCCTGTCAGGATCCGCCAGGGGGAAGGACCACAGGAGGTTGGCGATGGGAGCGCACTACCACCAGGGGCAGTCCCTGTGTTGAGCATCTGCCTCCTGGTGGTCAGTGTGCCTCGTAGCTGCTGGCCGGTCATCCAGTTGCTTAGGCTTTTATACATATAGATAATCCTCAGGCGCAGAGGCTCCATGGGAAATTCCTCGTGGCAGAAACTTTCATCACCCTGGGTGTGGCTTAGGCTAGGACTAGGCACGTGTGTGCCTTCACGGAGTGAAAACGGGACCAAGAACAAGACACCGTGGCATTAACCAGGCATGAGTTTGATTGGACAAACACCAGGCGAGGGGCCCAGCCGGAGGAGTCGGCTCTGAGTATCTCTCCTCATAGGAACCCTAACCTGGGGTTCCCTCGCTGCACGTGCAGCCTGTGCTCCTGATGGGACAGCACAGCCTCTTTTAACTCTGTGCTCAGTATTTTATAGACAAAAAAGGAAGTTCTGACACATATTAGATTATACACACTTCAGTGAAATATTTCTTCTTGGGGAGATGGCCTCCTCTCTCCATCTGGTAAAGGTAAGACTTTAAGTGAGGATCAGAACAATGAAGCAAGTTTGCAGAAATCAGAGTCCAGGAGAGAAACCACGCTGGGTAACTGCTGAGGCAGCCTCAGAGCTAACACTGGGAAGGAGTCGCAGCACGTGGCCCCCGGGCTGGCTGTAAGGTGTTCTCCAGGGTATGTGACTCCTCTCTCGCTCCTGGTGTAACACCAGCTGAGGAACACACTGGGGCCTCAGAGCCCCTGAGGCTGCGAGGGCAGAGATGCTTCTAAAATCAGTCTTTGAGGGTGGGTGGCTGGGTGGGGGGTAATCAACCAAAGACCTCATATGCATATATGCATAACCCATGAACACATACAGTGGGGTGGTGAGGGCTGGGGTGGGGGGCGGGGGCAGGCTGGAGGGAGTCAATGGGGGGAGAAGGAGACATATGTAATACTTTCCACAATAAAGAATTCTGAAGACAATTGTTATAAAAATAAATTTAAAAAAATAAAATCAATCTTGGACACCCATGACTTCGGTGTGCAAGCAGCATATCCCTCCCTAAGCTGGGACTTCCCAGGGGAAACAAGACTGTGGTTTTGAGGTGAGACCAACACCTGCTCCCCAAGCTGAACATGCAAATACCAGGTACAGAAACAAATGTGAACACAGCAGCCTAGGCCCGAATGAGCCTCGGCTATTTATACACCTCGGTAGCTGTCACCAGATGTCAGACATCCACCCACTGGCCTCAGGGGTTGGCCCACATGTCAAGGTACCCACAGACCATAAAGAAGAAAGGGGCCCTGACCGGTTTGGCTCAGTGGATAGAGCATCAGCCTGCGGACTCAAGGGTCCCAGGTTCGATTCTGGTCAAGGGCATGTACCTTGGTTGTGGGCACATGCCCAGTAGGGAGTGTGCAGGAGGCAGCTGATCAATGTTTCTCTCTCACTGATGTTTCTAACTCTCTATCCCTCTCCCTTCCTCTCTGTAAAAAATCAATAAAATATTTTGAAGAAGAAGAAGAAAGGGAAGTGCAACTCACCTGTTGGTTCACAGCGCTGAGCTGGGAGAGAATTCGGCAGAGGTCAGTGCAGAACACCAAATCCAAAACCCATGCCAAGTTTAATTTTCCAAAGAGCTTTCCCAACAACAAACCCTCCCTCCCTGCACGCGCCCCGCCCCCTGCCCCCACATCTTTCCCTTCCTCTTCCTTTACTCTTTCTCTCTTCCCTTTCTGCTCTTCTCTCCTCCCTTCCTTCTGATTTTTACCCTTCCTTCCTCCCTTCCTTTCTTCTTTCTCTCCATTCCTTTTCTCACATTCCATGTCACCCATAAGACACCTGCCCATAAACAGCACATAGTTCATTTTATGATTATAAAGCAACTTCCAAGAACTTCTCTCATTTATAATTACAAGATGGTGCCTTTGTTTTAGAACTACTTAGCAGCTCCCTTCTTCAAGACCCCCATTTCCAGGTGCCCCTCTCAAAGGCCCGGATGACCCAGCTCTAATGCTGCCTCGTGTAACAGTAGCCAGGATAGTGGAAGGCGCCTGCTCAGACCTGATAATCACTGAAACTGCACCTCCTGTGGGAAACCAGGCTCTCCAGCCCCATGGCATTGGTAAGAGGCTCTTCCTCTTACACGTTGTGTCACCCTGAGAAAAAGGTTCCATCTCTCTGTACGTTCCTTTGCTGAAGAAATGGAGACAATAACAGACTTGCCTCATAGAGTTTTGTGAGAATTAAATAAGTCGATAGCCATAAAATGCTTAGAATAGTGCCTAGAATTTATTTAACATTATCTCATTATTATTGTCATCTATTTTAAGCCCATGTTTAGTCTGAGATGCCTTCTTTTTTTTAGGTTAAATGTTTATTATTTAAGAAATTAGTTCCTCGGGTAGAAGAAAAAAAAGGATAAAGGCTTACATAAAAATCACATTTTCTTTATTCATCTATACAACAAATACTATATACGAAGCATTGTAGATGGAACTTATGTCACAGGAATAAAGATGAATGGTAGTCTTTGTTGTCAAAATTTTACATTTTAGTGGAAGAGAGCCAATTAAAAATAAATATATGGCATGATTTCAGAGAGTGATTAGTGCCATAAGGAAAATAAATCAGAGAAATAAGTTATTGATGATCTCATGATGGTCTTGACTATTTAGATAGATGTCAATCGAGGAGAAACCTAAATGAAATTAGAGTGAAAGCCTACTGAGTTCTTGGAAATGATCATTTCTGGAGGAGACGCAGCGCCTGCAAAGACGTTAAGAAGGCATAATCTCTCCCACGGTGGGATAAGAAGGCCAGTGCATCTGGAATTGACCAGGTGGACTGACAGTGGTTGATATTGGTGTGAGAGAAGTAAGCAGAAGCCAGTCGGGGGGATTTCTGGACTTGGTAATAGTTTGGGATTTTAATTTTAGACTAGAGGCCCGATGCACGAAATTCGTGCAAGAGTAGTCCTTCACAGCCTCGGCTGCCTCGATCCTCCCTTGCAGCCGCAGTGGCCCCGGCTTCATCCTGGAAGGACGTCCGAAAGGACATCCAGCCTAATTAGCATATTACGCTTTTATTATTATTATAGATATTATTGGGAGCTATGGTCAGTTCTGACTTAATTTGCATTTGTAAAATCACCCTTACACTGTGAGAAGAATAAAGTATAGACATACAGAGGAAGCAGGGAAAACACTAGTGGGAGTTTAATCTGAAAGAGTGACAATAATCATGGCCCAGGTTAAGTAGTACTGGTGCTGTGACGTGGCCAGATTTCAGTGTACATTTTGAAAAATACAAATTACTTATGGATCAGATATAAAGTGTAAGAGAAAGAGAGGAGTTAAGTATAACTCCTAGATTCTTGGCAATGGCAACTGGAAAAGTGGTGGGGATGTTTATGAAAATGGAGAAATCATGGGGAGAAATAGGTTATGCTTTTTAGTGGTGGTGATCACTTGGAAGAGCAAAGGATCTGTTTGGATATGTTGAGTTTAAGATACCTACCAGACAGTTGAATGGCAATTGAATACATGAATATTGTTCAAAGGAAAGATCACATTTGGAGAAATAAGGTTGATTTTAAGTATTTTAAGCTTGAAATAGCATATAAAGTGACCAAATTGTATAACTTGCAGAAGTGAGTAGAAATGGAAAAGAAAATTCTAGGTACCAGCCTTAAGAAAGTGAAACATTTTGAGATCAGTAAAGAAGCAGGTATTGAATTAAAATGAACAACATAATATAGTGTTCCAGAATCTAAGCAAAAATGTATATCCAGAAGACTGAGTGATCAACTGTCAGATACTCCTGAGAGGGTGAATAAGATGAGAAATGCAAATTGAATCCTGAATGGGTCAACATACAGGTGGTTGATATTAGCAAGAGTGGTTTAATGGTGTGGTGGGAATTAAAGGCTTATTTAAGTGAGTTTAAGAAAGAAGAAGAAGGAATTTTAAGGAGCTGGAATAGTTTAACAGGAATTAGAGAGGAGGGCGTATTTGACTATAAAGAGAGGGCTGAGGAAATTTTTGAAGTGATGAAATTTATTGAAGTTGTGGAAATGTTCTCTACTTTGTGCTGGAGGTCACATGACATTAAGTCTCTGTCAAACATCATAGACAGTGTGTTGAAAAAGTAAAGCTTACTCTAATGTAAATTAAAAATAAAATTTTAAAACAGGATGAGATGATATGAAGTTAAGATAGCAACTTATGGAAAAATGTATCAAGGGAGGCAGAGGCATGGTGGAGACATTGAGGAGTCACATTTCTATTATTTTCAGATGAGATATATTATGGGAATAACCCAGATGAAGAAACATTTTGAGGGGATCTGGCACCCAAGGCACAAGTGGAGAGTCCTGTCTTTGATAGGATGAAGAACAATATATTCATGATAGGGGAAGGAAAGAGGTGGGTGAATTGATATATATATATATATATATATATATATATATATATATATATAGCAATACCATGAGGACATGTTCTTCTGATTGCTTTTATTTTCTTAATGAAATATTAATCAAAATTATAAATTGGGACTAAGAAGGAAGAAATTTGAGAAGAAAGGAGAAGGTACCACATAGTGGTCATCAGGAATGGAAGAGCACTGATTGGGAAAGTGCAGGAGGATTGCGTGCTGCAGCTGACTATGGGTGGCCCTGCATGTACAGGGAGATAAGTGGGCAGGATTGTGCCTTTGGTATGAAGTCACATTCAGCTGCTCAGGCACAGGTGTGAAGCATGAAGAAAACTGTGTTAATCAGGAGACTGCTGTGGGGGAAGAGAGATGAAGGTATATGCAAAGGAGTATTGTGATGGACTACAGAGTCTAAGTTGACTACTGTGAGAAGAGAGAATGTAGAGCGTAGTGATTGACTATGGAAAAGTCATCCTGGGGAGCTGAAGACATGCTGGAGACAGAGCATTAGAGAACGTGAGCTGGAGACACAGTCTATTAGTTGTGTGGGGAAGGGGGGCTGATGCTGACAACAACGATTTTGGAAATAGGGTGGTTGTTGGCAATGTTCTAGGGATCGATGGTGGGAATGGAAGGTCATAAAAAGATAAAGAAAAACAATGTTTATAGTAAGAAGGGCAAAGAACTGAGAGACTGATTTGTTGCACTAACTATCTTTGTGGCTATTGAAAATACCAAAAAACAAAATCATCAATTAAAAGTAGAAAGACAGCCCGGCTGGTGTGGCTCACTGGTTGAGCATCAACCTATGAACCAGCAGGTCAAGGTTTGATTCCCAGTCAGGGCACACGCCCAGGTTGTAGGTTCGGTCCCCAGTGTGGGGCATGCAGGAGGCAGCCGATCGATTACTCTCTGTCATCATTGATGTTTCTAACCCTCTCTCTCCTTCTCCCTTCCTCTCTGAAATCAATAAAGAATATATAAAAATAAATAAAAGTAGAACGACAGACAGTGAACACATCCTATGAGATAAAAGCTAAAATGATAATTTCCTTTTTAAAAATCTGGCTTTCCTGTATCTACCACTTTCTGCCTGACTCCACCCTCCGTTGGAAGTAGAGATCTAAGCATCCCTGAGCATGGCCAGGCAGAATCTTGTCCTGGGAGTCCCACAGCTCTTCAGAAGACAGAGCCCCCGTGTGATGGAATCCCATACTCCGTTCTGCGTTGTCCTACTCACCACAGAGCAACAGCAAGAGCTTCAGCAGCATGAGGACAGGTCGGGGCTGTAATTTGAGATGCTCTCTCGCCAAAAAAAGCATTTACCTCAGAGTGAAGAGGTGGGTTCCTCAGCTGTTTGAGGAAGTCGGGACCGGAAGTCACCCTGCAGTGCAAGTTTACAAAAATAGCAGAAGAAACAAGAGTGCTCCAATGACCGGTTTCTATTTTCTGTTCTGTGGAGGCGAGAAGATGAAGGGGGCCCTGCCAGGCTTCAGTCAGGATGCCAAGGGCCGGCCGGGGACAGCATCTGATAATGACTTGCACGCGAGAACCTCCCGGAAGGCCAGGGACCAGCACACCATGTGGCCAGATTTGGACAAAACCAGAGCAAAATCCGACAAGCTCCACAAATAACAGATTGAAAGGGAACTAGTAATAGCAGCAGGCTCAAAAATATGTGGAGAAGAACTCCACTTTTTTAACCTTTTATTTGTTCATTTATATATTTTTTTTATTTATTTTCTTTCCTTACTATTTCTGTTTTATCTCTTATTTATCTCTCTTCTTTTCTTATCTATTTTTTCTCTTTCTCTTTTCTTTTTCTGTTGTTCTTTTATTTAATACTAGGGGCCCAGTGCACAAATTCGTGCACCATGAAAGGAACTGGGGGCCTCAAGGTTGTGGTGGGCACACGGGGCAGGACTCGGCCCACCCTCCATGCCCCCGCCTGGCCTCTCCCACCATGGCCCCCAGTCCCCTGTCTGCCAGCAGCCCTGCTCCCGCTGCCACTGCTCCCACGCACTGACAGCACCAGCCCTGCTCGCACCCGCTGATGGCGCAGAGCGATTGGGGCCAGCGCCATCAGCGGGTGCGAGTGGTGGCTGCTGCCCCGATCGCCCCTCAGGAGCAGGGGGAGGTGGAGAAGCCCTGAGGGGCGATCAGGGCCAGCAGCTGCCGCTCGCACCTGCTGATGTTGCAGAGCAATCGGGAACAGCGCCGGGCACCAGCAGTGGGTTCAAGCAGTGGCTCTCGTGCTGGCAGCGGGTGCAAGGGCCGGGTGGGACCGGGGTGCATGGGAGCAAAGAATTTTCAGTAACCACCAGAGGCTTGCCCCAATGACAGCAACCGGTGCCCCGCCTTGGTCGGGTGCCCCCCCCCTCACCTGCTCCACCATCCCGCCATGGCCAACACCCACCATGTTTCGCACGCCCCCTGGTGGTCAGCACATGTCATTGCGATCAGTTTAGTTGTTCTGCCATTTGGTCTATTTGCATGTTAGCCTTTTATTTTATTCATTATTATTACTGTTTTATATTATTATTATTATTATTATTATTATTCCACTCATTATCTTTATTTTCTTTTGTATTCTTATTCTGTTTTCCCACTTCCTTCTCTTCTTTCAAATTTCTTTTTTCATTTTTTTTTCTTCTTTAATTCTTTTGGTTTCTTATCTTTTAGTATCCATACATTTTTTCTTAATCTTTTTATGTTGTCTTTATTTTATTGTTGATGATGGTTTGGTGTTTTTGTGTTTTTTCTTGTGGGGGTGGTTTTAGTTTGCTTTTGTTTTCTCTTGATTTTTTTTTTTTCGGTCAACGTCTGTGTAACAGTTGGCATGAGGTGGTCGGGGTTGAACCTCACAGTCAGCCAGCACAAGGGCTACACCCACCTACTAATGGGACAACAGCAATCAACAGCCAATCACAACCCGAGGGCCCACATAACCCATGCAAAGGACATTTCTACAACACCCAGCTCAGAAGATCAAGGAGACTACACCACTGGGTCCCACAAGATAATCACTGCAGAAGGCCACCCCACCAAGACGGAGTCAGAGCAGACCTATCCATTACATAGAAACAAACAGAAATAAAAAGCAAAGAGGGGGAAACAAAGAAACAGACCAAAGAAGATACAGACAAAAAAGCTAAATGAATTGGAGGCAAGCAATTTATTAGCAACAGAGTATAAAGTAATGGTTTTAAGAATGATCAACAACATGAAAAGGGGCATAGAAACCATGAAAAACAACCAGTCAGAAATGAATAATGACATATCTGAAATAAAGAATACACTGGAAAGAATAATAGTAGCTTAGACAAAGCAGAGAATCAAATCAGCGAATTAGGAGACAAGGAAGAAAAAAAAATCACTCAAGCAGAGCGGCAAAAACAAAATATAATAAAAAATCATGAGGATAATTTAAGGGGACTTTGGGACAACATGAAACTTAACCACATCCACATCATATGGGTAGCCCAGGGAGAAGGAAGTAAGCAAGGTATAGAGAACCTGTTTGAAGAAATAATAACAGAAAACTTCCCTAACCTGGAGAAGAAAAAAGTCACACAAGAAAGAAGAAAGATCTCAAATTTTTAAAAATCTAACATTTTATCTTAATGATCTAGAAAAAAATTAAGCCCAAAGTCAAAAGAAGAAAGGGCATAATAAAAATTAGAGCAAAATTAAGTAAAATAGAGAACACAAAAACAATAGGAATAAATTCATTTAACAAAGACCTGGTTCTTTGAAATGATTAATAAAATTGACAAAATCTTGGCTAGACTCACTAAGGAGAGAAGAGAAAACAGCCAATAAACAAAATCAGAAATTAAAGAGAAGATACAAGACCCCACAGAAATACAAAAACTACACGAGAATATGACGAAAAGCTACATACCACCAAATTCAATGACCTAGAAGAAATGGACAAATTCTTAGACATCTATAGCCTTCCCAGATTGATTCATAAATAATTGGAAGGTCTAGCCCAGACCGGTTTGGCTCAATGGATAGAGCGTCAGCCTGCGGACTGAAGGGTCCCAGGTTCGATTCCGGTCAAGGGCATGTACCTTGGTTGCGGGCACATCCCTGGTAGGGGGTGTGCAGGAGGCAGTTGGTCAATGTTTCTCTCTCATCGATGTTTCTAGCTTTCTATCCCTCTCCCTTCCTCTCTGTAAAAAATCAATAAAATATATTTTTTAAAAAATAATAATAATTGGAAGGTCTAAATGGACCAGTAAACAGTAAGGAAACTGAAACAGTCATCAAAAACCTCCCCAAAAGTAAAAGTCCAGTACTAGATGGCTTCACACAACCATTCAAAAAAAAAAAAAAAAGAAAATGAATACCCACCCTTCACAAAATCTTCCAATATAATAGAGAAAATACTTCCTAACTTAATTTACAAGGTCAACCTTACCCTGCAGCGTAGTACTGACCAGACCCGACCCTGACTACAGATAATTAAAGCAACTGGACATGTTGGCAGTGCTGCCCGGGTGGAGTGAGAGTCATCTAGCTGAGTGGTGCTGAGAGGGGGCAGAAATGGCAAAGTACAGCCGTGTGAACACAGACAGGCAAGGGTGGCCCAATGGAAAAGCAGAGCTAGTAGGGGTTGTGATGCAGGCACCCAACCAGAGTCTGCTCTGACTGCAGGTAACCTAAGCAAGAAGACACACACGGGGCTGCCTGTGTGGCGTCAGGGGCTCGGCTGAGCGCCCCAGGAGCCTTCCTGGCCAGAAGGAAGCAGAACTAACAAGTGCGAAGGCCGGCACGTGCAGGCCTTTCTCACGGGGAGAGCAGGAAGAGCTGGCAGAGCACTGAGATGTTAGCACACAGAGAAACCCCACCCAGATGCAGCTCTGACACACAGTTAAAGCAAAACGGCTCCCCAAGAGTACACCAGGAAGCCCCATTTACATAAGGCAACCCGGCCCGATAAAAAAAGGCGAGGCAGTGTGCACACACCAGGCTCCCCCACCCGGAACTCACCCCTTTATTCCAGGTGACGCACCAGGCACCACACAAACCTGACTTCAGCCCTAGCTGGTTTGGCTCAGTGGATAGAGCGTCGGCCTGCAGACTGAAGGATCCCCGGTTTGATTTCAGTCCAGGGCACATGCCCGGGTTTGCAGGCTTGATCCCCAGTAGGGAGCGAGGCAGCCAATCAATGATTCTATCTTATCATTGATGTTTCTCTCTCTCTCCCTCTCCTCTCTGAAATCAATAAAAATATATTTTTAAAAAAAACCAAAAACCTGCCGAAACCGGTTTGGTCGGTCTGCGGACTGGGGGGGTCCTGGGTTCGATTCGGGTCAGGGGTATGTGCATTGGTTGCAGGCACATCGCCGGTGGGGGGTGTGCAGGAGGCAGCTGGTCGATGTTTCTCCCTCATCGATGTTTCTAGCTCTCTATCCCTCTCCCTTCCTCTCTGTAAAAAATCAATAAAATATATTTTAAAAAAAACAAAAAAAAACCTGACTTCAACTGGCCTCCACAACTATTCAACACACAGTCTACTCAGAAATGATCTTTGAAGACTGGGAGAGATACAACATACAGGAACAAACACAGAAAGTAAAATGAAATTGAGAGTCAGAAGAATATGTCCCAAATGAAGGAACAGGAAAAACTTTAGAGAAAAGCCCTAATATAATGAGACTAGAGGCCCGATGCATGAAATTCGTGCAAGAGTAGGCCTTGCTTTCCCCAGCTCCCAGCACCAGCTTCCCTGCAGCACCCGGGACCGGGGCTTCTCTCACAAAGGGAGGCCCTGCCCACCCGCCGCAGCCCACCGGTCAGTGGCCTGGGCCTCCCTCTGCGGGGCGATCATGGGGCAATGGCCAGGCCCCCAACCAAGCGCATTGCACCCGCCTGGCCTGGTGCCAGTGGGTGTCATAGCGTGGTCCCGGATGGTCGTCCGGATGGTCGTTCTGCTGTTTGGCCGTTTGGTTGATTTGCATATTATGCTTTTATTATATAGGATAAGTAATTTACCTGATCAAGAATTCAAAGAGGAGCCCTAGCCAGTTTGGCTTAGTGGATAGAGTGTTGGCCTGCAGACTGAAGGGTCCCAGGTTCAGTTCTGGTCAAGGGCAAATGCTTGGATTGTGGGCTTGATCCCCAGTAGGGGGCATGCAGGAGGCAGCCAATCAATGATTCTCTCTCATCATTGATATTTCTCTCTCTCTCTCTCTCTCTCTCTCTCCCTTCCTCTCTGAAATCAATAAAAATATATTTTAAAAAAAAAAAGAATTCAAAGAGCAGAGATCCAACATGGATGCTCCCAACACCAAACAGATTTGTGGCTGAACTGCAGGGCAACTGCGGTGAAAAAATAGTGGAAGTGAAACTGATGTAAAATATTGTGAACAGGAAACACAGAGAAAAGACAGAAAGAGACAGGAAGAGGGAGAGCCAACTCATACAGGTCCTCGATCCCCCTCAGAGCCAAGATCTGTGGGGGAAGCGAGAGCAGGTCAGAGCAGAAACATTCAAGGGGCAAGACCTGAGGCAGACCCAGTCTCCGAGCTTCAGAAGACCCGCCCACGGGACTGTTTGGGTGGCCGAAAGCCAGGCAGGGATAGTGACTGACATGAATTGCACCAGAGAACCTACTGGGAGGCCTGTGAACGGCACACCAAGGGGCCAGTCTAGCTTCTGAGCAAAATACATTGAGCGCCACAAATAGCAGATCCAAAGGGTGTACACAGAGGCTGGAATCTGTGGAGCCGAGCTCCACCTTTTTATTCCCTTTTTATTTCTTTGTTATTATTTTGTATATAATCTTCTTGTTTTTTTAGATTTCACTTTGTTTCTGCTTCTCTTTTTCCTCTCATATTCTTTATTTCTATTTCCTTTTCTCCATCCATTTTTCTTTCCCTATATTTTATTCTGTTTTTCTCTTGCTATTCCATATAGTTTTTATTCATTATTACCTTTTAAAAGTATTATTATTTCACATATATATTTCTCTTCTTTTCTTCTATTTTTTTTTCTTTTCCATGCCTTCTTTTATATATATATATTTTATTGATTTTTTACAGAGAGGAAGGGAGAGTGATAGAGAGTTAGAAACATCAATGAGAGAGAAACATGGATCAGCTGCCTCCTGCACACCCACCACTGGGGATGTGCCCGCAACCAAGGTACATGCCCTTGACCGGAATCGAACCTGGGACCCTTGAGTCCGCAGGCCGATGCTCTATCCACTAAGCCAAACCAGTTAGGGCTCCATGCCTTCTTTTCACATTCTCCTCTTTCATTTGCTTCTTTTTCCTTTAATTCTTTTGGTCTTTTGTATTATAATATTTCTTTTTATTTCCCTTTCTTCTCTTTTCTTATTCTTTTGTGTTGCTGGTAGGGTTGTTTTGGTTTATATTATTAGTTTTTATCTTGTGTGTGTTGTTTTTTGTTTAGTCCTGTTTTATCGTGTCTTTTCCTGCTAACACCTGAATAATGGGTGCCGTGATCTGGTTCGGGTTGAGCCTCATAGTCAGCCAGCCTGAGGATCGAGTCTACATATGAAAGGGTCAACAGCAATCAAGAGCCAATTACAATAGGAGGGCCCACATAACCCATGCAAAGGACATTTCTACAACACCCAGCTCAGGAGATCAAGGAGATTACACCACTGGCTCCCACAAGACAGCCACTACAGAAAGCCAGTCCACCAGGACTGGGAGTCATAGCAGATATAAATAATAAATGGATAGCAGCACAAAGAGGCAGACAAAGTGGGAAGACAAACAAAGAAGCCCCAAATGAAAGAACATGAGAGTTCTCCAGAATAAGAGTGAATGACATTATCTGATATAATAAATAAGCAATTTATCTGATATAGAGTTCAGAGTAATGGTTATAAGGATGTTCAACAACATGACAAAAGACATAGGAATTATGCAAAACTACCAGTCAGAAAGAAATGAAGCCTGACATAGCAGAAATAAAGAATACGCGGGACAGAATAAACAGCAGATTAGAGGAAGCAGAGAATTGGATCAGCAAATTAAAATACATGGGGAAAATACTTCCCTAACCTGGTGAAGGAAAAAGTCACACACAGTTCAGGAAGCACAAACAGTCCAAAGCAAGAAGAACTCAAAGAAACCCATGCCATAGCATGTCATAATCAAAATGCCAAAAATTAAAAAGAAATAATCTTAAAGGCAGCAAGAGAAAGGGAATTTGTTACCTACAAAGGAGGTCCCATAAATCTGTCAGCTGATTTCTCAACAGAAATACTAAAGGCTAGAAGGGAATGGCATGAATTATTTAAAATAATGAAAAGAAAGGATCTGAAACCAAGATTACTCTATCTGGCAAGGCTAAGATTCAAAATAGAAGGTGAAATAGAGAGCTTCCCAGACCAAAAACATGCTAAAGGAATTTATTACAACCAAATCAGCATTGCAAGAAATGTTAAAGGGACCGCTGTAATAATAAGTGAAATAGAGAGGGGAACACAGGCATAAAGAATAAAAATGGTGCCCTAGCCAGTTTGGCTCAGTGGATAGAGGAGGTCGTAGCTCGGTTGCAGGCTCAATCGCCGCATGCAGGAGGCAGCCAATCCATGTTTCCCTCTCACATCATGTTTCTCTGTGTCTTTCCTTCTCCCTTCCAGTCTCTCCAAAAATCAATGGAAAAGTGTCCTCAGGTGAGTATTAACAAAAATAATAATATTAATAATAAAAATGGCAATAAAAAGTACCTATCAATAATAGCCTTAAATGTAAATGGATTAAAGCTCTAATCAAAAGACATAGGGTAGCTGAATGGATATAAAAACATATACAGCCCTGACCGGGTTGGCTCAGTGGATAGAGCATCGGCCTGCGGACTGAAGGATCCCGGGTTCGATTCCGGTCAAGGGCATGTGCCTTGGTTGGGGGCGCGTCCCCAATGGGGGGGTGTGCAGAAGGCAGCTGATCGATGTTTCTAACTCTCTATCCCTCTCCCTTCCTCTCTGTAAAAAATCAATAAAATATATATTTTTTAAAAACATATGCATATGATGTCTACAAGAAACCCACCTTACAACAAAAGACTCACAAAGGATGAAAGTAAAGGGATGGACAACATTTTGCCACGGAAATGAAAACAAAACAAACAGCAGGAATAGCAACACTCCTATCTGACAAAATAGACTTCAAAGCAATGGCCATAAAAAAAGACAAACAAGGTCACCACATAATATGAAAGAGATTGAGCTAACAAGAAGATATAACCCTGGTAAACATATGTGGCCCACATATAGGAGTACCTAAACATGTATTTTTTTAAACTCTAGGAGGGTTTATCTTGAGCTAAAGGCACTTGGCCAATGCCAGGTGCAAAAGGATACTCTGACCGCACCTCTTATTTCTAAAAGCAGCAGATAGAACCTCCACATGAACCATGTCCTCCCTAGACTGGACAGGAACATTTTTGTCACCAGAGACAGGAAGTCAAGACTGAGAGAAGTCTGTGCAAACAGGCCTTGTTAAAATAACTCAGACCTTTCTTTAGTCTTCCCATATAGTTTACCTTCACCATGGCCTCTCTTCATTCAGTGCAGTATAAACACTTGGGCCTGGCCACTTCTCAGGGTTCTCATTTTCCTGGTGGGGCCCCCAGGTGCATGTAAAACTCGGTATGTATCTTATGTCCATCTAGTTCTCGGGCCCGGGGGAGGCCCTAAGAAGGTAAAGGCTTAGAGGTGAAGTTCTGCCTCCCTTGCAGACTCTTCTGGGACCTCAGAAGAGAGGATTAGCCGAAGGCCATCTCTAAGGCGCCAGGATTGGTCCTGGTCGGCTCCGTAGACCCACTAGAAAATTCCCAGAATCAGATGGTGGAAGGGTGAGGGGCTGCCGGGAAAGACAAAGGCTGAGGGGAGGGGCAGAGAGACAAATGGTCATCGCTGGGACCAGGCCTGGGAATCGTCTCTCTCCTCCCCTTTCCTCCTCCTCCTCCTCCTCCTCCTCCTCCTCCTCCTCCTCCCAACTCTTTGTCTCCTCCTTTTGAGTCTTCCTTCCCACCCTCTTCTCCACCCGCTTTGTCCGGTCCCACCGTGTCTTGCTCAGTGCGTGCTGGTTTTTAGCCTTTCTCCCACTGAGGATTCCTTTGGTGGTCTGAAACCTGCGGGTCCTTCTCAGAATAAGGCTTTTATTTTATTTTTTAATTTTTATTTATTTATTTATTTTAATAAATCTTTATTGTTCAGATCATTACAATTGTTTCTCCTTCCCCCCCCCCATATCTCCCCTCCACCCAGTTCCCACCCTTCCCTCTGCCCTTACCTCCCCCCCCCCCCCCCCCGCTATCCTTATCCATAGGTGTATGATATTGTCCAGTCTCTTCCCGTACCCCCCACACAGACACCCCCTTCCCCCTGAGAATTATCAATCCACTCCCATTCTATGCCCCTGATTCTATTATGTTCGCCAGTCTATTCTGTTCTTCAGATTTTTAATTCACTTGACTTTTAGATTCACTTGTTGATAGGTATGTATTTGTTGTTCACAGAGTAAGGCTTGTAATGCGTCGAGCAGAACATTTTGAAATACAGGGGAAGTCCATTGCTTACAAATCCGGTGGGCTTGCTCGGCTACCACAGACTGAGAGCAGCGAGAATGGGCTGGGCCACTGCGCTTACCCAACCAGCCCAGAGGCCCTGGAGTCGAGGTGGTGAAAAATAAGAAGCGTGGGGTCCCGCCGGTCCCAGAGGAACGGAAACTCCTGGACATCATTGCTCTCGGCTAACCAAACGGCGGAAAAGCCGTGTGTGCTGGGACCGAGTCCCAAAGGGAAGGACCCGCGCCTCCTCCTGGCCACCGCCGGTCCCCGATCCGCAGAAACCCCAGGAGAACGCGTGGCCTCAGCACCACCCTCAGGACCTGGGCATTAACTGAGTTTGGGGTGACCTCTCTCCCTGACAGCCTGGGACCAGTGGCCCAAATGTAAACCATCTGAGCAGCCTGGCGGGGTGCTGGCGAGGACACAGGTTTGCAGAGTTGAAGGATCTGCGCCGGCCCAAGGCTGATGGGCACCAAATCAGGTCCAGGCCCGTGATTGCCCTGCTGTTCGCCTGGGCTTCTAGAACCGCCTTCCTGGGGCTCGGTTCCGCCCAGACGGGACCCAGACTTGGACGGCAAGCACATCCCGGAGGAAGGGATCTTTTCCGTCCATCCCCAGAGCACCCCCGCGCCCCAGGACCCACTGCGGAGCCACCCCCTTCCTTAGTCCTGATACTGGAATTTTCCAACTTTCACGACACCCGTGGGCACTTTCCCCGCGGCCTCAGGCTCACGTGAAGGTTCCGCGGAGCCAGGAGCCCTGCCTGCCCAGCCCCGGCCTCTCTGCCTCCCCGGGGCCGCGGGGAAGAGGAAACCCGGGCTCCCAGGAGCGCGCACGTGGACCCACGGAGTGTGCGCTGCGTTTATTGGTGAGAAGAATGCGGGTGCCCGCCCGCAGGGGGCGCTCACCCCGCCTCGGAGCGATCGCGGACTTGCGGCTCCGTTTACCGATGGGGCGTTAGAGCCACCGCGGTTCTCGTCCTCCTCGGTCCAGGCCGCGTTCCTCGGTTTCTCCGGACCGATACCGAGCTTCGTCTGAGGTTCCGCTCCGAAACCCTCCATCAGGGCCTCTTGCGGCGCATCTGTGTACAAAGCGTTCGTCACTTTCTCCAACATTGCCCCGCCGGCGCCGCACCGGGGCCGAGGGGAGGGCCGGTGCGCCCGGGAGGCGGCGGCGGAGTCGGGGACCCCCGGGGCGGAGGGAGGGCGGCGGCGGAGTCAGGGAGTCCCGGGGCGGAGGGGAGGGCCGGTGCGCCCGGGCGGCGGCGGCGGAGTCAGGGAGTCCCGGGCGGTTTGCAGCGCGTCCCCCGCGCCCGCGCGGGCCAGGGATTGCGCGTCCCGCCGAGGGGGCCGCGAGCGCCCCGCCCTCCCACCAGGTCGGAGGAGCAAAGACGTTGCTGTCTCTACCTGAGCATTTAAAAGAGGAACAGTGTGGTTCAGTAGTTGAGCTTCGACCTATGGACTAGGAGGTCCCGGTTCGGTTCTCGGTTGGGGCTTATGCCCAGGGAGGGGCCTGATTCCCGGTGCGGTGCGGGAGGCAGCCGATCGGTGATTCTCATCATTGATGTTTCCATCTTTCTCTCCCTTTCCCTTCCTCTCTGAAGTCGATAAAAAAAAATTTTTATTTTTATTTTAATAAATAAAAGAGGAACATTGTCTTTCGGAATCGAGAGCATCAACCATCAACCGTACATGATCACAGTCTTTATGGTTTGTTTGCTTGTTTATAATTTCTCACCAAAAAAAAAATGAATTTCTCTGAAGATTACAGCTTATTTTTCCATTTAAACTTTAAAATTATGTTGTCCGGTTTGAATTAAAAAACCTTTTTTGATATTTTAATGAAAACTATGTTGAATTCAGACAGCAAGTTCAAGAGAGGTGCTATCTTTAGGACGTTGAGGCTCCTACCCCAAAGCATGGCTTAGCTCGGTTGCTAGGAAGCTGCGCTAAGGCAGTGATTCCCAAACTTGAGCCTTTACCGCACCCCCTGGCGAGCCTCGGCCACAGGCGGTTGGGCCCACGCAGAGTCCGGAGACCTCAGACCTAATGAGGGTTGAGGATGTGCGTTTCTCACAAGTGTCCAGGCGATGCTGCTGTTCGTCTTGACACCACACTGAGAATAACTGGTAGCCTCTCGATCCCCTTGGAGATGGTTAGCGGGATAAAAAAGAGAGATTAAAGCATATTTACCAAAAAAAAAAAAAAGAAAGAAAAAGGACTGGTAAATGGGGAGTTAAAAGGAATGTTGTAGAGAAGCCTGTGGGCCGGTGCCAAACTTGGCTTCCGCTCACCAGCTTAACCTACACCTCCCATCCCAACGAGGAAGCGATTTGCCGGGGACAAATACAAAGCCAACCTCAGGCTCTGGCGGCAGAGCAAAGTTCTCCGGGGTATCAATAACTAATATCAATGCCTATCAATGCCCGTGGGCACAGCGCTCCCCCGCGGCCGCCCGTGTCCAGCTGGTCAGGCAACCCCAGCCAACTCCCCACGCTTCCTCTCCCAGCCCTGGTCCTGGCTCCGCCTTCTCCTTTCTAGCTCCACTTCCCCCTTTTTCTTTTTTTGCTAAATATGGGGTGAATAGAGATAATTCAATTACAAAAAAAAAAAATCCAACAGGGGGGAAAAAAAAAGGAGTGCGCCCAACGTGGGGCTCGAACCCACGACCCTGAGATTAAGAGTCTCATGCTCTACCGACTGAGCTAGCCGGGCACTTCCGGAGGCTGGCTTGTAAAAGTTCAAGTTAATTTCATTCCAGCGAACAAGCGTCTACATTAATGACGTAATAGCTTGAAAGAAATGTCAGGTCCTGAATTCTGTGGATCCAACAGACATTCAGGGCCGAGGAACCGAAGCTTCAAGAGAGTGATGGGGGGCTGCGCAGGACCAGGTGGGCTTGCCGAGGAAGGAAACCTCAATGTTTCTGCAAATGCCTTTTGGGCCGAGTCGCTTCGAGAATCCGGCTTCTGGGACCGACTTCTGAGGCTGAGAAGCGCCGACAAGCCGCAGGGGTCGGAGGGGCGCGGGGACTGGTGCTCCGGGACCTTGGGGCTGCAGGCCCTGCTGCCTTCTCCCCTAATCTTGACAACCGGGAGGCCGAGTGGGGGGGCTTCACGCATCACTGGGAAAATAGGTGCAATTCGCTCTTCATCTAGGACACGAGTTTGGTTTTAAATACTACAATCTTGTGTGTCCTGAGTAAAAGACCACGCTCATTACGTGCACAGCACTCCCCGAGATTACGCGGACGGGGTTCGGGGCCTTGAGGAGGTTTCACTCCTCGCCAAACCCTGGAAGAGGAGCTGAGCTCCCGCTTCCCCAGCGAGGGGAGCCTCCCTCTGCGCCTGCGTCAGCTCAGAGCTCTGCACCCCTCCCGAGGCTACTCGCCGGGCTGGTGGGGTTCACCTGGTTGGGGGGGGTAAGGGGGGGGCAGCGGAGTGAGTTAAGTGGGAGACAATCATTCACCCCGTCGTAGGCTGCAGTTCTGCGACACCGCCTCGAGCAAATTATAAGCTTGTTTAGCTTTTAAAAGGCTAAATAAGTTCAGATGCCGAAGCCAGCTAAAATGACCGGCCTGACTCCGGTTCCAGCCGAGGCCGCTGCGGCCACGACGCCGAGTACCACCCCCGGATCGGGCCTGCCCCCTGCGAAGCAGCTTGGCGCCTTTTGAGATCGGAAACCACCTCTGCTGCTCGTTCTATTTGCCTCGTTCTGGTGATGCGCCTAAGTCAGAATCCCAACAAATCCTTCCACTCCGTAACCTCCAAGCCGGGCACCTCAATGCGGTTTTGAGCCCCCGAATCCCGCGATGTCGGCACCAGCATCACCCCCTCTGCTGGGCGGCGCGCCCAGGTCCCGACTGGAGCTCTGAGTGGCGTTCCCAGTCGCCCCTCCTCCGGTCACTGCTCTCTTTCCTCTAAAAAAATAAAATAAAAAAATCAAGCCGCCCCACCCAAGGGTGCGAGAGCAGCCCGAAGGATTTTCCCATTTACATCTCCAGCTTAGAAACTGGAATTGAGGTTGCTGTCCCGGAATGGTGGGACCGGAGAGAAGCGAGCTAGTGACTGCGGGAGGCAGGAGGCGGGAGGCGGGAGGCGGGAGGGCTACCCAGCCCTTCACTTTGCGTGGCTCCCGAACCGCTGCACGTAACTGGGCGCGCTGTCATCCCCAACGCCGGCGCTTGAGCTGACTTCCTTACTCTGACCTCTCAGTAAATCAGACCACCTCGGGGAATCGGGAAAAACAAATCTGACCAGCCTCTATTTCAGAATTTTCCCTACCCCTGCACCACCCAGCACACTCCCTCCGCAAAAAAATAAAAACAAATGAAAGTTGCAAATGTGAGAAAAATGAAATCAGATGCGTTGGCCGGGAATCGAACCCGGGTCAACTGCTTGGAAGGCAGCTATGCTCACCACTATACCACCAACGCAACTTGAAAGCGAAGCTGCTGTGGGTCTCCTTTCCTGTGAAGATTCCCATGTCAAGCTTCGGTTCCCACAGTTTTACTGTTATTTTGAGATTTATGTTTAGGAGAAAGAGGGAGAAAAGCTCTCTAGAAT
The DNA here is from genome assembly GCF_951640355.1 of Cnephaeus nilssonii. NCBI lineage: Eukaryota > Metazoa > Chordata > Mammalia > Chiroptera > Vespertilionidae > Cnephaeus > Cnephaeus nilssonii. The sequence goes on from NC_137092.1 coordinate 38,685,397, forward strand.
TTCTCCTATGATCATATTAAAAATTCTGGTAATTTTTTACTATTTCACATGTTTAAAGAAAGCCACTTTTAGTTCATCTAGACGAGTTAAGGCGCTTTATGGGGAGTTATCTCTCATACATATGGTTGCGCATTTGAGAGTGTTTCCTTAGGGCAACTGCATAAAGGTAAAATTGCAATTGAAAACATATGTACAAGTTAAAGCTTTGGATACCTATTGCCAAACTGTCGGGTGGAGAGATATCACCAATTTTCAGTATTCAGTGAATACATCGGTCAACTGGATGCCGTCATTCTTTCCATCTTTAGAAAGCACAGGGTAAACATATGGAGTCTCATTGTCACTTGCATTTAACCTATTACTACTGAGGTTGATCATTTTCCATAAATAACAGTTATCTGTTCATTTTTAGACTTTCAAAGTTATATGCTTTGTCTCTTTTTTCTATTGTGTGTTTATATTATATATTATTTATGCCAGGTGATCATTTGTCTTTTACTTATTTATAGGATTTTTGATGGGCAGAAGTTTTCTTTTTTATGTAGTGTAATATGTCAGTTTTATCCTTCGATTTGTCTAATTCAATATTAAGATAATTACCCACTAATATACTTTTCCTAGCTCTTAATTGTTCCAGTTCTTGCATTTAATTATTTAATCCATTTAATAGATGGTATAAGGTAATACTTCTATGAATTTATCCTAAGTAAATATCTAAGTATATACACAAAGATATATCTATACAGATGTTACTTGTAATATCAAAAAAAAAAAATGAGAGGGAGGACTAAAAGATTGACTGATGAAAAAACATGAGTTGTTATTTTGTGTTTTGTTTTTTAATTTTATTTACATTGTGTGTTGCTGGTGAAAGCGTAAATTGCAGCGTTTGAATTCCTGGACATTTATTCCACTGCCGTGCAAAACGACATGTCCAAGATTATTTGTGGCAGTATTGTTTGCAATAAAAATCAAGTGGGATCCTATGTGCCATGGAATGAGGAGGTTCTTCATGTCTAATCTGGAACTATCTCTAAAATATATTGTTAAGTGAAAAGGAAACGTGCAGAAAGGCGTGAATAGATTGCTGTCATTTATGCAAGAAGGGGAACATATTTAAATGTGTGTGTGTGTGTGTGTATGCATATACTTGCATAAAATATTTACATTATAATTATGAAACTTTCAGCTTTGGGTGGAGGGAAGAAGTGATTGGAAGAAACAATGTTAATCATTAAAAGGGATTCTGTAAGAATAAAAATACAAGTTCCCTGACCGGGAATCGAACCCGGGCCGCGGCGGTGAGAGCGCCGAATCCTAACCACTAGACCACCAGGGACTGTGGTGCAGCCTCTCGCTAAATAACATATGGTTCAAAATTGTATACATTGTTTCAACTAGTTAGATTTTTTTTGTTGTTGTTTTTCAATATCGGCCTTTCCCTACAATGAAATTACTACTTACTATTATTTCTCTTTTGAAGTAGAAAACCCGTGAGAGAACTGCCAAGCCTGGCTCCCGGAGCCGAAGGAGGCTGGTGTACACACCGTCACAGTCCCCAAGACCACAGACAACCCATGGACACGGACAATGGGGCGGGGAGGGGATGGGGGGGAGGGACGGGCAGGAGGAGACCAATGCGGGGAAAAGAAGGACGTATGTAATACTTTCACCAATAAAAAATTATTAATAAAAAAAAGTTCAGCGAAGAGAGGCTGAGAAAGGAAGATCTCAGCTTCACACAGTTCCAGTGACTCCCTGAATTGTAATCAGCAGGAAAGTAAAGGTCTCCAGCTGGGGCTTTGCCCATTGACCAGGAACTTTTCCTTGAGGAGCAGAAAGGTCCCCTTGCAGGGGACGCTGGGAGACCCAGGTCCTTCAGCAGCTTCTCCATCTACTGTGAACTTAGACCTGTCAACGTAAGAAACATTCACACCTGTAAAGGATGTATTTGAGCCAAACTGTCGACAATTAATTGTCGGGAAGCAGAATCTCAACGGATTGAGATTCTACTAATGCTCCGAGAATGGCACTTGGGAACCTTATTTTATATATTACAATCAAAAGAGAAGGCGCAAGCGGGTTCCGGGAAATTCATTGGCGCTAGATTAGGGAGGCGGAGAAAGCAGCGTTGGGGAAACCTCTGGGATTGGATAAAAAGTAAAATGATAGCCATCCACAGACCAAACTCTGTTGGCCAAAGCGAATATTACCTACGAGTCACTCATCCTACGAGTCACTCATCCAATGGCTGCTTGGGGGTCACCAGGACCTGAGCCTAACTCACTGGTGGGAGACTAAGAGAAGGGCGGGGCTTTGGAGCTTCACATTTTTTAAAGAAGAATAAGGAAGAGAGGGAGTGAGGAGAAAGAAAAGAAAATTGGGGTGCGTGTAGGCATGTAGTCTAGGGACTGAAGGAGATTTAAAAACCAAATCCATCGATGTATGCAAAGTAACTTGAAAGAGAGAGAAAAGAAAGCAAATGTGGACTAAAAGGGGCCACGTGCTGACCTGACTAGCTCAGGGGAGGCCTGGAGGACTGAGACCTAAAGTAACCACAGAGGAGAGTCTGAAACTGCAACTTTCTGACTAGAGCGGTTTCTGGCAGGTAATCATGTCCTAGGCTAGAATCTTCCCTGACAAAAGTCATTCTTTATCGTGACTAGGCCTGTCTTTTGCTTCTACCGTAACATTCCTGTGGCATGTCAGGGTAACTCCCTTTTCCCAGACCCCTCAGGGCACAACCACTGCACCAGGGCGGAGGCCATAAATCCTCTCTTTGTTACTGTTATCATGTTCATTGCTGACTATTGACTATCCCGTGCCCACCTATGTAAAAGAAATATATGTCTATCATTTTACTTTTTTTTGTTTTTATTTATTTTTTAGTTAACCCTCACCCAAGGATATTTTTCCATTGATGTTTCCATAGAGTTTTAGGGAGGGGGAGAGACAGAGAGAAAGAGAAAAACATGGATGTGGGAGACACGTTGATTGCTTGCCTCCTGGGCCAGGGCCGGGGATTGAGCCTGCAATGGGCCTCTGACGCTGTGCCCAGCCCTCCTTCCCCTGAGCAGGACACCGAGCGAGCCCACCGGGCCCCTGAGCCTCTGGCCCTGGCTTCTCTGCTCTCCGAAGGTCTACCTGCAGGGCCTCGCCGGGAAAATCTGCTCCCAGCCCAGCCCGGAGCCGCAGAAGCTGAAGTTGGCTGGCAAATTCCTTGCCTGACCCTGGATGTTGTGCAGCAATGGCTGCATGAGAAGGTACAGGAGACCTGGAGGCAGGGCAGCACCAAAACGCTGTCTGCTACCACATTTGAGAAAAGAGGGCTGCAGGAGCGGGAGCGGGGACGGGAAGGGGAAGGAAAGGAGCTGAGCGCGAAGGAGAAGCCACAGAGGCTGAGCCACCATTGAGGCAGCCGGGGAGAAGGCGGGATAGCAGAAGCCGCCCTCCCATAAGGTGGGGGAGAGCGAGGAGTACCTGGATGGCAAGGCCCGATGCAGGGAGTTGCAGCTGCAGAAGCTGAAGGGAACTTGGCTCCACTGATGGGGAAGAGCCACCAGCAGCTGCTGGGGCGCTGCAGGCCTGCAAAGCCGGCTGGAGGAGCTGGAGGAGCTGGAGGAGCTGGAGGAGCTGGAAGCAGGAGGAGCTGGAGGAGTTGGAGAAGCTGGAGGAGCTGGAGAAGCTGGAGGAGCTGGAGGAGCTGGAGGAGCTGAAGGAACTGGAGAAGCTGGAGGAGCAGGAGAAGCTGGAGGAGCTGGAGGAGCTGAAGGAACTGGAGAAGCTGGAGGAGCAGGAGAAGCTGGAGGAGCTGGAGGAGCTGGAGGAGCTGAAGGAACTGGAGAAGCTGGAGGAGCAGGAGGCAGGGAAGCCCGAGAGCTGAGAACAAGACTCAGGGGAAGCAGGTGCCGTGCATGGCCAGGGTGTGAGGATCTACGAAGACTGACCACACAAGGAGCACCTGCTGCAGGAGGCCCTGAAGGGCAAGAACTGGTGGCACAGGCCCCCCCCACCTTCCCGCCCCCACAGGACAGGCCTGGAGGGGTCTCCTCAGGGCGGCTTCCTGTGTGGGTTCTTGACTTCATGTGGAAAGATTTCACAGCAGGGGGCCAGGCGGTCCTGAGAGAATGTCCTTTAAAGCTGGGGACAGTGAAACAAGAAGGACTTAGGGGAGAGGCAGCAACAGGGAGCCTAGGTGGTCTCTGCTAGAAACCTCACAGGAAAGAAGTGCGCCCCGGCCGGGCTCTTCGCTCACCGGGGAGTCAGGGAGGAAGGGGCCTTGAGACAGGGTCAGGGGGATAGCCTGGTGGGGGGTGGGGGGGCTACTGCCCACAGCTTCCCTGGCTGCACATCTCGTGGGACCCTTAAGAGTTTAGGGAGAAATCAATATTTCATGCCCAGAAAGCGGCCTGGGCATGCTCTGGAGTGAGCCCACCTTGGGTCTGTGTTCTGAGGGCTTTTTATCATTCTTTTTTTTTTCTTTCTGTGAATGAGCATCTTAAGGGAAGTTTTCAGCAGACTATTCATCAGCTTTCCAGGTGCATTTGTCATATGCTGATGCATCAAAACAAGTGCATCGGGGTGTTTTCATTCCTCTTTGGTCTGCTTTACTGTTTCACTTTTTATCTTGGGTCTGCCAGGCTTTAGTGGATTTTCGTTTTGTTTGTTAATTTGTTCCCCCGACTCCATCTGCCCTTGGGTTTTGGGTTTAGCACCAATGGCATTAATTGGGTCTTTGTTCTCTATTTCCCAGACCAGGGTGATTTAAGCTAGGTATTCTCTGGTTAGGGAGGAGAGGTATAAACTATTTGCTTTCAAGTGCCCTTGGTTGGGGAAGATAAGGTCTTGCGATTCACAGGCTGGCTGTAAGTTTTTAAATTGCCTCGCCTTGTTTCATTTTCTTGTCTCAGTTTCCCTCTTCCACTTGCCCAGGAATTTTCCTAGCTTCTTACTGTCCTGCCGCAGGAAAAGCACACAGCCCGTGTGGTGAAGATGCAGCAGCAGCAGCAAGACCAGCGGCACCAGAACCTGCGGAAGAAGAGACGGCCAAGTCCGAGCGGCACCTGGAGCAGGCCGGCAGGAAGGGCTAGATCCTGCCCAGGGCCTGGCAGCCTTTCCCACTGTGGCTGCACGGACGGTGGAGGCTTAAGGAGAGCCTCCAAGTCCCCCGTGTCAAGTGCACACGGGGCTCGGGTCATGTGCCCAAAAGAGAAGGCAGTTGAGAATAGGGGTCCAGATCCTTCAGACTTAGGGAAGGGGTGAACCAGATCCTGGCTCCAGCTTTCTTTTGTGAGGCCAGAAAGCCCCCGAAAGGTTGCAGGGTGAGGGACGAGGGAGCAGTGTGGAGGGCATGGGAACTGGAGGGGGCACTTCACTGGCCCCTTCCCCCCTCTCCTGGTCAAGGAGCAGGAGGGGAATGGCCTTGGTGACTGCCCTGTCAGTCCAACTCCCAAGCTGAAGATGGAACTGAGGGCTCCGGTCCCTGGGAGAGGGGTAACTTCAGGCATGACTGCCATGGAATTACTCTAAGGTTATTTGTAGGACGGGTAGAAGTTAGGATGAAAGTTAACATGCACATTAAGAGTTCTAAGATAACCGCTGAGAGAGAGAAACAGTGTATACTAACCTAAGAGGAAGACATGGAATGAGGTGGGATGATGTCAACTGGAAGGCAGGAGAGACAATAAAACCAAGAACTAAGTGAGATGCATGGAAGATTCAGAGTTAAGTGGTAGAATTAAACCCAAGCGTATAGGCAATCAATGAATGCAACATGACAAAACTCAGATGGATTTTATGGTATGTGGATTATAGTTCAATAAAGCTGTTAATAAAAAAATAATAATAATAAGGCTGAAAACTCCCCCAAATTTGGCAGAGGGATAAACCTACAGATTGAAGAACATGAGCAAACCCCAAAGAGGATAAATGCAAACAAATTCATGCCAAGGCACATCATTGTCTAACTGCTAAAAGCTAAAAAAGCAAAGAAAAAAATTCTTGAAAACAGTGAAAAATGACACATATTGAATGACAGCAAATTTCTTGTTAGAAACCATGGAAATGGCAAGTGGCACAAACATTTCTTAAGTGCTGAAAGAAAAGACTGTCATTCCAGATTCCTATGTGATAATACAGGAATCCAGTAAAAATATCCTTCAAGAATAAAGAAAATACATTGTCTCCATGTGCCAAGGTTATAGGTTCAATCCCCGCCCTGGTCGCCCTGGTCGCGTGCATACAGGAGACAACTGATCCAAGTGTCTCTCTCACATTGGTGTTTCTCTTGTTCTTGCCCTCCCTCTCTCCCTTCCACTCTCTCGAAAGAAAGAAACAAAGGAAGACGAAACAAAGAAAAAAAGAAGAGAAGAAAAGAAAAGAATCAATGGAAAAAATATCCTTCGGTGAGAATTAACAAAAAATAAAATAAAAAACAAAATTTCTATCAAACATCAAAATCAAGACATTTCTCAAAATAAAACAAGATTGTGGTACCAAAAAAATGAAATTAGTGAGGGGGATCCTAGAAAGATTTTTGTAGATACAGACAAAATTATTCTAAAAGTTATATGGGAAGGCAAAGGAACTAGAATAGCTAAAACAAATTTTGAAAAAGAAGTGGGAGAAATCAGCTTTCCCATTTTACTTAAGACTTTACCCAAGATTTATTAAAAGGCAAAAGCAATTGAATGAAGAATAGCATTTTTAAAAAATATTTTTTATTAATTTTACAGAGAGGAAAAGAGAGGAATAGAGTTAGAAACATCAATGAGAAACATTGATCAGCTGCCTCCTGCATGCCCCCTACTGGGGATCAAGCCCGCAACCAAGGTACATGCCCTTGATCAAAATCAAACCTGGGACCCTTCAGTCTGCAGGCCAGCAGTCTATCCACTGAGCCAAACCAGTTAGGGCAAGAACAATAGCTTTTTAAAATATACTTTGCTGATGAAATTGGACATTCATAAGCAAACAAACAAAAAACCTTAACCTCGATCTCAGACTTTATACAAAAACTAACTCAAAGTAGATCACGAACTTAAATGTGAAGCACAAAACTTTTAGAAGGGCTAGACAAAGATTTGACACCAAAAGCATTCTCTGTAAAGGGAAAAACTGATAAAAATAAACTTCATCAAAATTAAAACACATTTGCTCTGCAAAAGACCCTGTTCTGAGGACAAAAAGAGAAGCTAGTGATTGGGTGCCAACTGGATTCCCAATTAGGGCACATGCCTGCCGTTTGGGGCTCACTCCTTAGTAGGGAACATGCAGAAGACAGCTGATTGATGATTCTCTCACAAGGATGTTTCTCTCTCTCCACTCCCTCCCTCTCTCTCTCTCTAAAAAAAAAAAAAAAATTTAAAAATAGACATCCCAAAGGTTGCATACTATAACCTGTTTATTGCTGGATGTTAAAGTGGAGATGTGGCAACATGAGGTATTCTTCTAATGGACATGCCCTGTAGCTTGATGTAATGATGTTAATATTTTGGTTGTATGTTGTACTATCGTTTTACAACATGTTACCACTGGGGGTGAGGGTGGAGGAAGCTAGGAAAAGAACACTCAGATCGCTCTATTATTCATTACAAATGCATATAAAGCCATAATTACCCCCAAATCAGTTTAATTTATGTTTATTGGGAATATAGTCTCAGTTTTGCAAGACGAAAAGATTTCTGGAGATTGGCTGCACAATAATATGCTTTATTTTTTTAAATATATATATATATATATATATATATATAGGTTTATTGGTCACAATAATATGAATGTACTTAACACTACTAAACCATACACTTAAAATGTTAAGGTAGTAAATTCTATGCTATGTGTATTTTACTACAATTAAGTATCATTGTGAACTCAGATTTAAGCATTTTTAAACACATTAAATATGTTGAAATTCATTGTAGATACTGTTCATTTTGACACTCAGATTGCCTATCTTTGGCCAGTAGAAATTATTCTCGTAGCTTCTGATTCCTTTTGATACAATCTTAAGTCTTGGAAAGCTTCCCTGCTTATCTTGGACAATTCCTCCCCCTACCTGAAACTAGTTATTTCTCCAAGGAGTTCCTTTAGTGGGGAATGGCATTAGATAGCTCAGTTTGAACAATAGCATGATCATTGCTAATGGGTCATTGTTTCCAGGCCTTTTAAAGATAAAGTTAGGAAATGGGATAAAAACACCATGAGCTCTGCGTGGTCTTTCCAATTGAAATTCAGAATTACAGAGTTTTTACTTTAACTGTATCAACTATAAATCTCTTTGTTCTACACCAAAAATCCTGTTTCATAAATACACTGATATTTAACATTCATTTGTTTTACCTCACAACACACAATAGTTTCAGAACAACAATACCAACACTCCCACCAACAATGGGCCTACTCTAAAATATTTTTGCACTTCTTTTTGCCCTCAGAGCATATTCCACTTGGGAGGCCATGGTCAAATTATTGTTTTAAAGTCACTTGGATAGTTTGGTTGGGGGCATTTTACATTTTGGTAATAAACGCCTTTATGATGTGGCCTTGAGTGGTCACGGGAAGAACAGCCTTTTTCAGAAATACCTGTGTAATAAAGAGAAGCGTCCTCTGTGGGGCTCTAGAGTCTGAATTAAATGTAGAGCCAATTAATGCAGAGGCCTTAGTGAGCCAATTTGGAACCAGCCGTGTTAATTTCACTTGGCAAGTCCTCAGGGATGAATGGCCCCGGAACCCTCTGGCTGCAGAAATGTGGCATGGCTAAAGCACTGCAGTATTTTACAAGGTCGCGGGATTATGTTACTCCACAAAAGTGTCTTTCTGAGTCTCTTCTTCTCTGTTTATCTCTCCAAGTGCCCCTCCCTTGGGGGTTAGTAACTGTCAAAAACTTCTATCCCCCCATCTTTGCCTTGGTTAGCCTCTCCACCCTCCCACCCCCCCAGCAACTCAGGAGTGTGTGTGTGTGTGTGTGTGTGGTGTGTGTGTGTGTGTGGTGTGTGTGTGTGTGTGGTGTGTGTGTGTGTGTGTGTGTGTGTGTGTGTGTGTCTCGGTGAGAGGGAGGGAAGAGACACTGCTGTATGAAAATGGAGGTAGTAGGGGCATAGACAGCTGCAAGGATCTGAACTGGCAGACTGAAACCCTCATCCTAAACAACTTAGAGCTCAGATTTCTCCTCTGGACAGCTGGCTTTTTCGGTCCTTCTGAAATAGTCTGCAAAGATGGGGGAGGGCTGTCAACTACTTCCGCTTTGGACCTTGTTTAAAGTCAGCTCCCCCCTAGATATGTTCTGTAGAAACGAAATGCAACATTCAGCACAGCAGAGATGAGGGTGGTGATGAGGGTGGTGAACGAGAGGCACACAATTGCCCACTCTAACTTGATTTATTTTATTTTTTTTACAAGTCTTTTCTTTTTTTTTAATATATTTTTATTGATTTCAGAGAGGAAGGGATAGAGCTAGAGAGATAGAAACATCAATGATGAGAGAGAATCATTGATTGGCTGCCTCCTGCAGGTCCCCTACTGGGGCGGGATCAAGCCTGCAACCCAGGCATGTGCCCTTGGCCGGAATTGAACCTGGGACCCTTTAGCCCATAGGCTCACGCTCTATCCACTGAGCCAAACGGGCTAGAGCACCCACTCTAATGTTAAAGGCCAGGGGCTCATTAATGACCATGCTGGAGGGCTGCCTGGAGTAGGCAGTGACTAGAGTCCTAGAAGCTGGAATTGGATATTCTGACTTGCCTGTCATATTTCTGTTCGCCCTCCCCTACTTGGCACCCTACACCCCACATTCTTTCTAATCCTCCTACCCCTCCCAACTCCCACACCCTACCCCCATCAAAGCTCCTGGAATTTTGGACTTAGCTATTTTTAAAACAGTCAACTCAGTAGCCACCTCCCTCCCCCCGCTCAGCTGTCCAGTGCTCCAGCCAGCCATATACTCCCCCTTCCCCCCACACCAGCCCTTCTCTGGCTCCCTGACCTCACTGAGATTGCAGCAGGCCTGGGGGCCTAGGGGAGACATGGAGAAAGAGACGGGGGATCCCCTGGCTGGAGCTGACCGACAGAGTAGGCAGCCATGGCTGGAGAGCGGGATAGCAGAGTAATGTTTGATCTCTGGAAACAGTAAGTCCAATGAAATTGCAATTCCTTTAATACGCTTTTGGATTGAAGTTAGACTTCCACAAAATTACAACAGAAACCCCTGGTCCAAGAGCTAAGACCTCTCCCAGGCTAAGGTGCCCCAATCTGCATTTCTCCTTCTGTCTGATTGCTTTCTGGCCTCGAGCCATTCGAGACGTTTAAGCCTCAGGCTCTCCTCCTCGGGCAGGTTAAGCTCTTTCTTCACCGTGGTACCTCCAGGCTTCCGAGGAGGTCGCCTTCTTTAGCAGGAGTTCCCCACATCCCTGAGTCTGTGGTTTTCTCATCAAGGCCAAATTTAGCCTCACATGATTAGTCATGACACTCGTCTACCCTGTCCCTGCTTGGCGTGCCCTTCGCGCTGGGCTTCCACGGACGGTGGCCTTGTCGTGAGTGGTTTCTCCCCAGGACTCTCGACCTGCTATCCTACCCTCCCTGCTGTGATCGTCCCCCAGTCGAACCCTTACCCCAGGAGAGGCAAGCCCCTCCCCAAGTCCTCTCCTCCTCGAGAGACTGAGAACTTCTAAATGTGCAGAGGGAAGGTTAATGGGAAAAGTGACTCCTCAGTCGGGTTTGGAAATACTCAGGAACTGTGGACTCCTAACAAGCGAACGTTACTGTGCATGCTCGGGTTGCACTCCAGGATCCGATGAGAGAGGGGCTATCCTTGCCGCTCTCTAGAATAGACGGAAAGAAATCAGTTCCCTTTTTATTTGAATATTGAGGGATGGGTGTCCTACCATCACTCCTTCTTGCTGAAAATTCTGACACAAAGGGGGGGGGGGGGAGGAGGAAGAATGACCCCTGGTGGGCCCTCCTGATGGGGAGAGGCAAATCAGAGGCATGTTTCTGAAGCACTTTTCAGACCCTCATTCTGCTGGGGAACCTATAATTCTGTTGGGGAACCTACTGGAATGGTTGGATCTGATCTGTCCCCATGATTCCTCCTTTTTGGACATTTCTGCTGTTTTGGTAGCTCCGAATGGGGCAACACCGTGGACTCTGCCCCCCACCCCGGGGCCACTCAACGTTCCTTCCACCCCCACCGAGGGGTGTTGCATAAGGGACTTGAAAGTGGCCACAGAGCAGGGCCCAGAGGTCTAACAGCCGCACTTACGGTTCCGGGAGCCCCATTCTCCCCAGACTTCAGCCTGCTTCTCCTTCTCTTGACCTTCCCACCTTCCCCTCACATCATCCAGAACAGCCTCCCACTCTCCCCTCTCCCCGTGCCCAGTCTCTTACAGGACGGCCAGTCAACGTCCACTAGGTAGGACAGCCATCGGCTGGAAAGAGCCGGAGCCTGCGGGGACCTGGCCGGATAGGTATGGGGGATCCAGGCCAGTGCCCTAGTCCCCGGCCCCCCCATGGCAGTCCCCCAACTCTAAGCACTCTCACTCTGCTGCTGCTCCTCTGTGGATATGGTAAGGAGGGGCGAGGGAAGGGTTTGGGGGGGCCTAGAGGGCAGGCTGCTCTGGGGGGGGGCGTGTGAGCATGAGGGAGAGGATAATGGGTGCCGAGGGTCACCCCCGCTCTCAGGCAGGTCCATACAGTCTCCCATCAGCTTGGGAAGAGCGCTGGGAAGGACCTGGATGGACAGGGAAGCGCCCCAGCGGGCTTATCCATTCTAGCCAAACCAAGTGAGGACAGGCCCGGGGAGCTGGGGCTGGGCCTTGGAGCCTCCCGTGGTTTCAGGAAGGGCTGGCACCCCGGGTGAGATGTGGGGGGGCAGGCTGGGGGGGGTCACTCCGGTAGAGCGGACTCTGGGGACCAGCTCACGCTCCCCCGCTCTGCCCCCAGCTCACTCTCAGTGCAAGATCCTCCGCTGCAATGCTGAGTACGTGTCGTCCACCCTGAGCCTCAGAGGCGGGGGCTCCCCGGGAGCGCTCCGAGGGGCGGGCGGCGGGGGCCGGGGCGGCGGGGGCTCCGGCGGCCTCTGCCGGGCGCTCCGCTCCTACGCGCTGTGCACGCGGCGCACGGCGCGCACCTGCCGCGGGGACCTGGCCTTCCACTCGGCGGTGCACGGCATCGAGGACCTGATGATCCAGCACAACTGCTCCCGCCAGGGCCCCACGGCGCCGCCCCCCGCCCGCGGCCCCGCCCTGCCCGGCGCCGGCCCCGCGCACCCCGCCGGCCCCGCCGCCCCCGACCCCTGCGACTACGCGGGCCGGTTCGCCCGCCTGCACGGCCGCCCCCCGGGCTTCCTGCACTGCGCCTCCTTCGGGGACCCCCACGTGCGCAGCTTCCACCACCACTTCCACACGTGCCGGGTGCGGGGCGCGTGGCCGCTGCTGGACAACGACTTCCTCTTCGTCCAGGCCACCAGCTCGCCCGTGGCTCCCGGCGCCAACGCCACCGCCACCCGGAAGGTCAGGACTCGGCTGCTCCTCCGGACCCTCTGGCGGGCACCCCGGGGCGCTCCCATCCCAGCCCCACGGCCCCTGGGCGGCCACTGCGCCTGGGCGGCCACTGCGCCTGGGCGGTCAGTCACTGCCCCTGGGCGGTCAGTCACTGCCCCTGGGCGGTCAGTCACTGCCCCTGGGCGGTCAGTCACTGCCCCTGGGCGGCCACTGCCCCTGGGCGGTCAGTCACTGCCCCTGGGCGGTCAGTCACTGCCCCTGGGCGGTCAGTCACTGCCCCTGGGCGATATCACTGCCCCTGGGCGGTCACTGCCCCTGGGCGGTCAGTCACTGCCCCTGGGCGGTCAGTCACTGCCCCTGGGCGGTCACTGCCCCTGGGCGGTCAGTCACTGCCCCTGGGCGGCCACTGCCCCTGGGCGGTCAGTCACTGCCCCTGGGCGGTCAGTCACTGCCCCTGGGCGGCCACTGCCCCTGGGCGATATCACTGCCCCTGGGCGGCCACTGCCCCTGGGCGATATCACTGCCCCTGGGCGGTCAGTCACTGCCCCTGGGCGGTCAGTCACTGCCCCTGGGCGATATCACTGCCCCTGGGCGGTCACTGCCCCTGGGCAGTCAGTCACTGCCCCTGGGCGGTCAGTCACTGCCCCTGGGCGATATCACTGCCCCTGGGCGGCCACTGCCCCTGGGCGGTCAGTCACTGCCCCTGGGAGGTCACTGCCCCTGGGCGGTGCTCCTATTCCGTCTCCCCAACCACTCCCCACCCCCCCATCACTGCGTCCTGCGAACCCCGCTCCTGTAATCGCTGTCCCTCCGTGGGGATTCCACTCAAGTCAAAAGGCGCTGGGGAAGTTGGGGAGAGGGGAGCTGAGAGCCCTGGGGTGAGGGGACTCTTCCTTCCCCGTGGGAGCTGCTGAGACGGAGGCCAAAGGAGGGCGGGGACCCGGGGGCGGGCCCCCCAGCCTGGCCTCAGAGCCCCGTGGGAGGCCTGGCTGGGGAAGGGGAAGGGGAAAGGGGAGGGGGAGGGGGAGGGGAAGGGGGAGGGTTAGGTGCCCGGCACCCGAGTGAACCGCCTTCCCTCTCGCCCCCCAGCTCACCATTATCTTTAAGAACATGCAGGAGTGCATCGACCAGAAGGTCTACCAGGCGGAGGTGGACAACCTCCCCGCCGCCTTCGAGGACGGCTCCGTCAATGGCGGGGACCGCCCCGGGGGCTCCAGCCTGTCCATCCGCACCGCGAACCCCGGCAGCCACGTGGAGATCCGGGCCGCCTACATCGGCACCACCGTGGTGGTCCGGCAGGCGGCCGGGCAGCTCTCCTTCGCCATCCGGGTGGCGGAGGACGTGGCGCGGGCCTTCTCGGCCGAGCAGGACCTGCAGCTGTGCGTGGGCGGCTGCCCCCCGAGCCAGCGGCTCCCCCGCGCCGAGCGCAGCCTCCGGGGGGCGCTGAGCCTGGACGCCGCCCGGCGGCTGTGCAAGGCGGGGCTGCCGGTGGAAGACGCTTACTTCCATTCCTGTGTCTTCGACGTCTCCGTCTCCGGGGACCCCAACTGGACCGTGGCCGCGCAGGCTGCGCTGGAGGACGCCCGGGCCTTCCTGCCGGACCTAGAAAAGCTGCACCTCTTCCCCTCGGATGCCGGGGTCCCCCTCTCCTCGGCGGCCCTCCCGGCCCCGCTGCTCCCCGGCCTCTGGGTCCTGTGGCTCGGCATCCAGTAGCGAGGCCCTGGGCCCTGGATTGGGCTGGAAATGGTGTGGGGACAGAGATGGGCCGGGGCAACATAAAGACTCGCTGAAGGGCCCTGGCCGGTGTGGCTCAGTGGATAGAACCTTGGCCTGCGGACTGAAGGGTCCAGGGTTCGATCCTGTCAAGGGCACAGGTCCTGGTTGCGGGACTTGATCCCCAGTGTGGGGCGTGCAGGAGGCAGCCGATCAATGATTCTCTCTCATCATTGATGTTTCTATCTCTCCCTCCCTCTCTGAAAAAGAATCACTGAAGGACACGGTGGGGACTGGGAGACACGTGGGGACTGGGAGACACGTGAAACAATGACATGTAGCCAGAGTGAGACAAGGCTGCAGTCCAGCGGTGGAAAAGATCCTAGAATCAGGATTCTGGATCAGGTTTCTGCATTCCACACACACCCTCTTAGGGACTCCACCAGTTTCCCTGGTCCCCTTTCCAGGAAGTGAACTGTCCCAGTCCATCTGCTCCTGAGCTCACCCCTACCTACCAGTTTAGAGGGTAGAGTGGCCCTGAGGATCGTAGAAAACGAGACTTTTAACAGGAAAGAACTGAAAGGTCATTACCCATAAAAACACACTGGTTTCCTCTGAGGAAAAGATGGTTAGGGAAAGGGGGTTATCTGATGAACACATGAGGGTGATGTGTTTTGCTTTCTGGGTTCAGAAGTGAAGGGGGCAGGGGGTCTGGATCTTTGTTGAAAGGCACCTCGGCCCTTGGAGAATGGCACAGGCAGGAGAGAAGCCGTGACTCCGGCCCTGGCTAACCTGCTGTTAAAGCCGTGGATGGTCATGGCCTCGGTGCCTGTGCTGAATTGCTTCCCGGATGCTGAGTGAGGAAAGGCAGTGAGCGGCTCACTCCACAGGGCGCAGGAGCAGCAGACACTGCTCTGCCCTCGGAGTTCACAGGCTCCGAGGGGGACAGCACTGATTGACAGGAGGGACTGAGGAGCGGGTGATGTTCACTACATCCCACCGTGCTGTGACTTCTGGTGGGAAGAGGGCTGGAGAGACTCCACAAACTATAATAGTAAGAGGTAGCAGAGGAGATGGGATTGGAAGTGACCTTTGAAGATCGGGGAGGATTTGAATGGGTAAGGGCCTTCCAGGCAGTGGCAACCTGAGGTAAGCAGAGATCCACGATTCAGTGAAGCAATCAGCGAAAGTCCAGGGAACTCGGCCAGACGGGAAGGCATACCAGGGCACGAAGGGCAGAGGACAGCGTGGGAAGCGCCTTGAAAGCGGAGCCAAGGAGTTAAGTTCAAATAAATTCATTTGTGGGGAGCTTAAAGCCTCCGGGCAATGTTCTGAAGTCATTGTTTTGTGAATCCTCACCTGAGAGTATTTTTTCCACTGCTTTTCAGAGAGGGTGAAAGGGAAGGAGGGAAGGAGAGAGAAAGAGAGAGAAAGACACAACAATTGGTTGCCTCCTGCACCTACCCAACCAGGAATCGAACCCAGCACCCTTCGGTGCCTGGGCTGACACTAACCATGCAGCACCCCGCCAGGGCTGTTCTATACACCTTTAAATTATTAGTTCACTTAATCCTCACAACTCTCTAAGAAAGGTAATATTTTCATCTCTATTTTTACACAAGGGACCTGAGGTACAGGCAGATTTAGCAACTCGCCCACAGCTAGTGAATGCCAGAGCCAGAAGCCGAACCCAGGCAGTTCAGCTCTCCAGCCTTAACTAGTTAGTAAGCACTGACTACTGAAGAGGAATCGGAGAGCCGTTTACCTGTGGTTGGGGAGCTGGGCAGGAAAGGGGAGCTGTGGCAGGGCTGCCACCACAAAAGCATGAACCCCCAAAGGAGAGCGGGGGTCGGGGGAGCCCGAAGTTGAAGGAATCTAGTTTGTAGAAGACTAGAGAATAAAAGCTATTCTAGCTCAGTTCTAAAGCTGCTCTGAACAAAACTACTTAGGAGGTAACTTTTGTTTTTAGGAGGTGACTTTTTATATTCAGTGTGTCCCCCCTCTTTTCCTGGGCCTGTCCCTGACCTAATCAGGTGTGGACACTTATGTCGCCCCTCTTCTCTCAGCCTCACCCACCTGCCTGTTCTCCCCCGGAACACATATACACACTGGCCAGTGCCTACCAGGCAGGGTGGCCTATCGGGTCTGCCATTCCAAATTTCTTTTGCAATTCTCCATCCCCTATTTCCTCCTCTCCGCCTGCTCGGAGGACCACAGCCACTCGGCCATTCCATCAAAGCACAGTCTCTTTCATTTCTGAAATGACCTTCAGTTAATCTGAAAGCAATCTGTTCTAATGGAAGGAAATGGGAAGAAAAATATCTAGGGCTCACCCTTCACATTCAGATAACAGGCATTTTCACTCACAGCATCTTTTTAAGAAACTGCTCCTTATATTGGTTCTCTTAACTCACCAGAGTAACTTTATCCCGCAGATTGGGGAATCGCTAGTAAATTAAGAATTTTATAGCCCACTGGTGAAAGCTATGGTTTAATGCTACCTGTCAGGTAACACTGCTTCCTTTGCCCAAATTTAGGGTTATCCCTATTACCAACGCAGGACTTGAAAAGGGGTAGGTCGGCCTGCGGACTGAGAGTCCCGGGTTGGATTCTGGTCAAGAGCACGGACCTGGGTTTCAGGCTCAATCCCCGGCCTGGCTGGTCAGCGCAGTCCAGGAAATGACCTATTGATGTGACTCTTGCACATGGATTTTTCTCTGTCTCTCCCCCTCCCTTCCACCCTCTCTAAAAATCAATGGAAAAATATCCTTGGCTGAGGATTAACAAAAAAAAGGGGGTGGGGGAAGGGAATCCTTCAAAATAAGCACTTGAAAAGATGCTCCACGTCTTTGTCACGAAGGAAATGCAAATCAAAATAAAACCACAAAGAAAAACTACTACACCCAGTCGGAATGGTTAAAATGTAAAAGGCTGACCCGATCTGCTGTTGGCAAGGTGTGCCGCTCCCAGACTCTGCTGGCGGGGATGCAAATCGTATAACAATTGGGCAGTTTTTTTAAAAGCTAACTATACACTTACCATACAATGGAAACATTCCACTCCCGAATATCGACCCAAGAGAAACGATGACATGTTTCTGTGCAAAGCCTTGCATAGCAATGTCCATAGCAGTCTTGTTTGAAATAACCAAGAACTGGAAACGGGCCAAATGTCCCTCAGTAAGTCAATGGGGACACCAATTCTGGTAAATCCATCCAACAGAATACCACTAAGCAATAAGATGAAATAAACTACTGATCCACGCAACACGGCGAATTTCAAAATAACAATGCAAGCGAAAGAAGCCAAACAACAACAAAAAGGAGTACTTACATTATGCTTCCATTTATATAAAATTGTAGAAAGTGCAATCTAATAATATAATGACAGAACAGAGATCAATGGTTGCCTGGGGAAGGGTGGAGGGAGGGAGAGAAGGAAGAATGGCGGGTGGCTCAGTGGTTGAGCAGCAATCTATGAACCAGGAGGTCACGGTTCAATTCCCGGTCGGGGCACGTGCCCAAGTTGCAGGCTCGATCCCCAGTGGGGGGTGTGCAACAGGCAGCCGATCAACGATTCTCCCTCATCATTGATGTTTCTCTCTCTCTTTCTCTCTGAAATCAATAAAAGTATTTTTTTAAAAATGGGGTCGGGGGAGAGGATGGGAGCGGGCTGGAAGAGGTTAATGCGGGGGCAAGGAGGACCTATGTAATACTTTCAACAATAAAGATTTTTTTAAAAACAGGGGTGGGGGGGGGGAGATGCCAACAATAAAGACACTTTATAAAAGAAAACAACAAAACGGGGGCAGGGGGCATGAGGAAACATTTGGGAGTAACATGTTCATTATCTTGAGTGTAGCAACAATTTCATGTCAAAAAACATGAAATTATACACTTACACTAGGTGTAGTTTATCATACATCAATTATACCCAATAAAGCTGTAAATTTTTGTTTGCACGTGGGTAGCCAGCTCTCCCTCTTCCTCTGGTGGATCAGACAAAAACTTAGAATGACTGTAACATGGGAAGAAAGTAATATAGAATAGACTTTCCTCCTCCTGGGAAAACACAGAAAAGAAAAAGATGATGGGACAAGGGAAGAGAATAGCTTATGATTTTACATTCTCTCTTCTAACTCTCGTCGCAAGGACCACATTCTTTCCTCCAGATTGTCACTCTCAAGGTCAGAGACCGGAGAAAGGACATTTCCTGGTTTAAAAACTACCCTGCGCCTCCTAATTCTGCCTTTCCACTCCACCTATAGTCAGCAGGTGGCGTTGGTGACTAAAAAGAAGTATTCGGGATGAGGAAGGTCTCCAGGAAAAAGAAAATTAATTTCTTAAATTACCTGACATGTTGCCCATTTGAGAGAAAACATGAATAAGCATTTGGCAGAATTGTCATTTCAGAAATAAATTTAAGATAGGTGCATAGTACCCTCGATAAATTGCTTAAATTATTATAACTTCACAACAAACATAGAGTTGTTCAAGACATAAAACAATCAAAGTACACTACTTGGCTCCACATGGATATTATTTACACAGTGATAATAATGTAAACAGCCCTAGCCAGTTTGGCTCAGTGGATAGAGTGTTGGCCTGGGGACTGAAGGGTCCTGGGTTCCATTCTGGTCAAAGGCACGTTCCCAGGGTTGTAGGCTCTATCCTCAGTGGAGGGCATGCAGGAGGCAAACAATCAATGATTCTCCCTCATCATTGATGTTTCTATCTCTCTTTCCCTCTCCCTTCCTTTCTGAAATCAATAAAAATATAAAAAAATAACAGTAATGTAACACCGTCTATTGATGTAGCCAAAATTGTGATATCACTCTATTGGAAGGATGAGGTAAAAGAAAAGGGAAGGTAGGGATACAATGGGGTGTAAAATGCTTAAAATTTCAATTACTGTAACAAAAATAGAGTAGATACGTCTAATGTTTCTAAATTAAGAAATAAAAGAAGAAACATATAGTTTAGAAATATAAATAGCAGATTAAAAAGCTGAAATTATTGAAAGAGACAATTCAGCAGAGAGACCTGAGATGTGCTAAGTTTTGTGTATTAAATACTATATGATTTCAACTACATTATGTTTCCTTATTTTGATTTTTCAAAGGGAGGGTATTTCCACCTTAGCCAGTCCTGAGCTTTCCCCCTTAACTTCTCAAACTTGTGGGCACCTCAGCCACTTCCCAGATCCACCCAACTCTTCCCTACCCTTCTCATGTACTTCATGGCAAGCTCCTTCCCACATTTTTTCTCAAGGAAAGAGAATGTCCATGGTCCGGTAAGTACAGTTCTCAAAGCCAGCGCCAAGGAGCTGCACCAGCGCTAAGGCGGGGAAGGAAGACAGGACATTAGCAAATAAAAGTCCTTCCTTCATTTTCCTGCCGCTCCCAAACCAGATTATTCATCACCCTCCCAGCAGTCAATAGGAAGGAATAAGTTAAATATGCTTCCTGAGATAAAATTTGTGTTTGAATAGAGGGTGGGTTTTAAGAAAGAGAAAGAGAAATCAGAAAGGAAAACTAGATTCTGCCGCCACTATGAGCTATTTTGGAATCATTCTTTGCTATTGGTTCAAAGAACAAATAATTTTAATATCAAGGGGTTTTTGTTTGTTTTTTAAATATATTTTTATTGATTTCAGAGAGAAAGGGAGAGGGGGAGGGAGAGAGAGAGAGAGAAAGAGAGAGAGAGAGAGAGAGAGAGAGAGAGAGAGAGAGAGAGAGAGAATGATGGAGAGAGAGAGACAGAGAGAATGATGCAGGCCCCCAACTGGGGACGCAGCCAACAACCAGGACTTGTGCCCTGACCAGAATCGAACTGTGACCTCCTGGTTCATAGGTCAACACTCAATCACTGTACCATACCCAGCCTGGCTATCAAGGGTTTTGTATAGTCGGTCTTGAAACAGCACTGTTCTACTCATACCTCTAAGACACTAGTTAAATCAGATTTTTAAAAAACTAATCAGCCTCTTCATTTTGCCCTCCTACTCCACCTCATCCCAGCCAAGAACTGAAAACCCCGTTGCTAAAACTATAGCATCTGAAAACGGAAAATGTTCTGCCATGATTTTATTTTCTCTTTGTGAAGGTCACTGACCTTCATCTACCAAAACCAAGCCTGCAGCCAGGGAGGAAAACCATCGGCACAGGAGAAGAAACCAAAACCAGAGGAGGAGCAATGGCCTGGGCCGTGTGAATAATCCTGTGGGTTACTGTTGGCCCTTCTTTAGAATTTTCGAAGCACCTGAACTATGCCAGGCCGTAAGACAACGTGGTTCCTATCTTTGGGGAGCTCAGTGTAGTGGGAAGGAATAGTCAGATAAACATAATTACAAGATAAACGATCAATATGCATAACATATAGCCCTACCGATTTGGCTCAGTGGATAGAGCATCAGCCTGCAAACTGAAGGGTCTGGGTTCAATTCTGGTCAAGAGCAGGTACCTCAGTTGCAGGCTCAATCCAGAGGGCAACCAATCGATGTTTCTCTGTCTCTCTCCCACCCTTCCACTCTCTCTAAAAATCAATGGAAAAATGTCCTAAAAATATCCTCAGGTGAGGATTAACAATACACACACACAAATATATATGCAAAACATATAGAAGCATGTCCAACATGCTGTAGGAATACAAAGGTGACAAACAGAAGATGACTTAAAAAATCAGAGCTGCTCTAATAGAAAAGAAAGATCTTGCTCTTAGTAGAAAGATCTTTGAACCATAAATCAGATGCATTTTGTCCTAGTTGAGTGAACTTGGGCAAGTCATTTGAACTCTCCGAATTGCAATATACACGCTACAAAACATCTGCAGCCTATCTAGTAAGAGTCAATTGTTTGTGCAATTTCTTTCTTTCTTCTTTTTTTATTTTTAATTGATTTTAGAGAGGGAGGGAGAGGGAGAGAGCGAGAGACATTGATAGGTTGCCTCCTATACGTGCGATCAAATCCACGACCTTCAGATGCAGCAGGTGGTACTCCAGGCAACTGAGCCTCACTGGCCAGGGCTGGGCAGTTTCTTTATAACACACTGTATAGTTGTCTCTACGTTCTCTATACATGTTATTAACAGAGAAAGCATTGTTAACGGTCAGTCTGGATCAAAAACAAAACAACTTTTAGCATGTGGCTTCTTCTCTCAGTCATGAACACCATATTCCTTTCTCTGCTTCTTTTTCTCACGATCAAAGAATCATCTTCGCCTCTGAGGGAGCCGTTTGGGTCAAGTTTCAAGTCTCAGAAAAGCTTCTGTGTTTTTGAGACAATTCTTGGACTAAGGATCTTCACAGTACATTCATTTACCCACTGGGCGGCAGGGCTGAGCCAACTGGATTACTGAATTGTGTAAGAAAGAAAAAATTACTCAGAAAAGGGGAAGTTGGGTTAAGCACGCAATGTCCTGTCTCCCTCGTGCTTATAAACATCAACACAGTCCAATTTTCCCCTCGCAGAAAAACAACCCATCACCTCTCACCGCCTTGCCACCCTCGCTCTGCTGCACAATTGGACCGGAGCCTCTGTATGTTACAGCTTAACAGAAAGAACTGAGGTTGAGGTTTAAAATCTAACACTGGTAAGCAGCAACACCAGGTTCTGAATGAGTGAGTGGCACGCTGTGTGGGAGGCGGTTAGACAGACGACGGGCCAGGCACAGAAGGTCGCCAGGGCAGAGAGCCCTGGGTGTCTAGCAGAGGACAACTGTAGGGTGGGGCCTCCCCCCAGGGTGACCTTTCCTCCCCTAGCATATGGCTGGCCTTGTGGTTTGGACCCCTTGACCTTTCCTCCCTAGAGGAACATTTAGGCCTCAGTTGTATTCCAGCTCCAGGCCCAGAAAAGCCACAAAACCAGAGAAGCAACCCCACGGCTGACCTCAGGACCAGCTGCATTGGATAATGACCCCGTGCCCTGGCGCTGACCAATCCAGCCCAACTCTGAAAGGACACACCTGGAAAGCTGCTGGATATTCTATTGAGATCCTCCCCTGGGACTGCCCCTAAGATTTCCACCCTTAAAACCCTTAGGAGCCCAGCTGGTGTGGCTCAGTGGTTGAGCGTAGACCTGGAAGCAGGAGGTTGTGGTTCGCTTCCCACTCAGGGCACATGCCCGGGTTGTGGGCTTGATCCCCTGTGAGAGAGGCAGCCTTATCGATGGTTCTCTCTCATTATTGTTGTTTCTCTCTCTCTCTCTTCCTCTCTGAAATCTATAATAATAAAAGCATAATATGCAAATCGACCGAACGGCCGAACAGTGGAACAACTGTCTGGATGACCACGCTATGACACCCACTGGCGCCAGGCCAACTGAGGCGTGTGTGATGCGATTGGTCGGGGGGCCCAGCCATCACCTCATGATTGCCCCACAGAGGGCCAGCAGGGCGATCAATTGGGGGGCTGTGTGATCACCCCAAAGAGGGAGGCCCAGGCCACATTCTGTGGGGCGATCGATGGGGGGCTCCGTGGAACCAGGGAACCAGGGGTGTGTGAGGGCAGACTCGGGCAGAGCCAGGCCAAGGGAGGTGCGGGCAGGGGGCGGGGCCGAGGGGCTGCAAGTCAGAGGGTGCCATGAGGGCCCCGGTAGCTGGGGCTGCGAAGGCCTACCCTTGCACGAATTTCGTGCATTGGGCCTCTAGTATATACATACATTTTTAAACCCTTAGCACAGAGGACCCAGGGCACTCTTCCTCCTGGGAGCCTTCCCTTCTCCTGCACCCCCCCACCCCCACTCCAGATCATTACCATTAGCCATTAGCTTCCTCACTCCCAAGCTCCAAGGTCCCTTCCATAACCTCTATAACTTGTATACTCAACCCATTTCTTCTACAAATTACTTCTCCCGCCTCTGTGATTTTATAAATAAATGTTCTCTTATAGTTGGAGTCTTGGCTTTGAATCCTTTCCTAGCCAGAACCCAAGCGCCGAGGTTGCTGAGCCCAGGCCCGGTCTAACCCCCCGGGTCTAACACCAGGTGCCCTTCCCACCACCCACAGCAATTCCAGTCCAGGGCCATACCCCCATTGATCCAACTTACACTGAGTAATAAATGTACCCTATGAAATGCACTCTGCTAGATGCTGTGAAGGAGACAAGGATTTTTTAAAAGGTCATAGTTCCTTCTCTCTAGGAACTCATTATCTGAGAGAAATGAAATGTACGTGTAAGTTCCATGTGAGAAATATAAACAATATGCTATGGAATCCTCGGAAGAGAAGGAAATCCTGTTGGTTGCAAAGCAAAAGATGAGGGGATCGGGAATCAAGCAAGATTTCATACAGGAAAAGACCTTTGGCTGTCCACCAACAAGCAGAGACGGGAGGAGGGTCGAGCATTCCAGGTAGAGAGGAAAGCATAAACAAAGGCAGAGAAGATTATACTGGAGGAACAGTGAGTACTCGGGTTTGGCTGGGATATCGGGTACATGCGAAGGAAGTAGAGAGAAATGAGACTGGACATTTGGTTGTGGCCAATTTGTGAAGGCTTTTCATGCCAAGTCAAAGCATTTGAAGTTGATTCAGTTAAACGATGGGTTTGGGAGCCTCACAGGAACAGACAGAAACTCAATTTTGATAGATTTAGTCATGGTCTATAGATTATAGCCTAAATATCAGTGAAAAGCTATTAAAATAATCTAGGCAAAAGTAACAAGGACACGAATCAGAGTGGTGGAATAAGAGATAAGAGATAATTCTAGAATCACTAGAAAGGTAGCTTTCATAGAATCGGGCAGTGGACTGGCTGTGGGAATGTCAGAGGAAGGAATCAGAGGCCATTCCTGGATTCTAAGCCTTGATAGCAGAGGGCATGCATAACGGTTGCATTAAAAGAAACCAGGGAAGCCCAGCTGGCGTGGCTCAGTGGTTGAGCATCGACCTATGAACCAAGAGGTCACGGTTCGGTTCCTGGTCGGGGCACATGCCTGGGTTGCGGGCTCAATCCCCAGTGGGGAGTGTGCAAGAGGCAGCTGATCAATGCTTCTCTCTCATCATTGATGTTTCTATCACTCTCTCCCTGTCCCTTCAACTCTGAAATCAATAAAAACATATTGCCCTACCCGGTTTGGCTCAGTGGATAGAGCGTCGGCCTGCGGACTCAAGGGTCCCAGGTTCAATTCCAGTCAAGGGCATGTACCTTGGTTGCGGGCACATCCCCGGTAGGGGGTGTGCAGGAGGCAGCTGAATCGGTGTCTCATCGATGTTTCTAACTCTCTATCCCTCTTCCTTCCTCTCTGTAAAAAATCAATAAAATACATATTTTTTTAAAAGTTCTACAAAACCACCTTTAAAAATAAAAAATAAAATTAAAATTAAAACATATTTAAAAAAGAAACCAGGGAAGAACTGAATTTGAACACAGGGGCAAGATTCCATACTGGACAAGTTAAATCTGAGATGCCAGCGGGAATTTTGGAGACAGACTAAAGGGATAGTATAGGTTTTTACATGAGTGATGTCCAGATGGGCGAACTGAAGAACAAAGCTTAAAGGGAAAAAATCGGGGCGGGGGAGGGGGGGAAGGTGGATGGGAGGGGGAAAAGGGGCCAAAGACAAGCCCTTAAGAAAGCTTTCAAAGGGACCCAGAAAAAAGAAATTACCAGCAAAGGATAAAGTCCAAAAGCAAGAGGAATGTTTAAATTTTGAAGAGATGGCAGTTTTCAAATTACATAGTAGTCAAGGGGAATAAGGCCTAAAAAAACACACTAGTTTCCCATGAAACCTTGAAAAAAAAACTGCCCCAATGGCAGCAGAAACCACACTAAAAGGGACAAGTTTAGTCAACAGAGAAAGTGGTACGAGTTTGATAGTAAAGAAAAGACAGCAGATGGGGTGATAGCATGAGAAGGGATTACTTTTTTTTTTCATATATTAAGGCAACTTGAAGAAATATCTTAAATGAGTCAGCAATAGATCTGAACAAATTAATTCCTCCTCTCCCCAGCTTTCCCTAAAGTTGGGGGACTCCTAGATCTCTAATCTTTCCTCAACTTAGTAGGACAATGGGTCCCCCAAACAGGAAATGTGGTCTTCCAGGTGAGTTTCTGCTTTTAACTTAGGTATAGTTGACACACATCATATTAGTTTCAGGTGTACAACATAATGACCCAATATTTGTGTATATTGTGAAATGCTCACCACAGTAAGTCTAGTTAATGTCTGTCCCACCGTACATAATTATAGCGTTTTTTCTTGTGATGAGAACTTTTAGAATCCATTCTCTCAGTAACTCTCAAATATGCGATACAGTACTTTTAACTACAGTCACCATGCTGTACCTTACAGCCCCATGACTTGTTTTACAACTGGAAGTTTATTCCTTCTGACTTCCCTTACCCACCTGCCCAACCTCCAACCCCCACCTCCAGCAACCACCAATCTGTTCAGATAAGGTATTTCTAATAATTAAAGCTAAACTAGGCCCTGGCTGGGTAGCTAGTTGGTTAGAGCATTGTCCTGATACACCAAGGTCGTGGGTTTGACCTAGGTCAGGGCACATGCAAGAATCAACCAATAAATGCATAAATAAGTGGAATGACATTTCTCTCTCCAATCGATCAATAAATAACAATTTCTTAAAGCTAAACTTAAATATAAAACACCCTCACAAAGCCTCCTAGAGACAACTCTAGATTAAGTATTAAAAATCCTGGTTTGGGCCTGGCCTGCGTGGTTCAGTGGTTGATCGAACCAGGAGGTCATGGTTCGATTCCCGGTCAGGGCACATGCCCAGGTTGCAGGCTAGATCCCCAGTGTGGGGTGGCAGGAGGCAGCTGACAGTTGATTCTCTCTCATCGTTGATGTTTCTATCTCTCTCTCCCTCTCCCTTCCTCTCAAAAATATATATATATATTTTTTTTTTTTTTTTCACACACACATATTTTTTTTAAAAAGAATCCTGGTTTTGGAGAATGGCTCCACCAGTTACTAGCTTTATGTCTTAGGGCAAGTCATTTAATTAAAATAATGCAACTGGTTTAGAGTCCCCTTTAATTCTTAAAGTTCTAAGTCTTGTCTGAATCCTTTACAGTGAACATCAAACAAGATCCTGTGTGTGAAAGCCTGAGGCAAAGAGTTGGAAAGAGTACATACAGTACTCTAGGTCAGACACACCTGGTTCAAGCTGTTGCTCTAAACAAAATCTGTGACCTCGGGCAAATTACTTAACCCTTTGAGCCTGATTTAATCAACCCTGAGTCAAAAGGTTATTATAAGAATTAAATGAAATAATCTAACCTTAAATCCTTTCTGGAACAAGATGACAGATGAATTTATTGCCTACGTAAGTAACATTCAGACCTGTGGCCAAACTGATGACAGTTGCTGGGAAGCAAAATCTCAACGGATCGAGAAAATGCTCTGGAAAATAGTTTTGCACCTTATTTTATAAATTACAGTCAAAAGAGGAGGCATAAATGGATTACATGGAATGTATTGGTGATAGATTAGGGAGGTGGGAGAAAGCAAATTGGCGGCAGAGACCTCTGGGATTGGATAAAAAGTAAAATGATAGACACTTCTTTTACTAGGACATAGGTGGGCAGAGGATAGTTAACAGTAACAACATGATAACATTAACAGTGAGGGGATCTGTGGCCCCGAGCTACTTGGACATTCCACAGGAATGTTATTGCAGATGCACATAGACAACAGACAGGCTCAGTTAAGGAAAAGACTGAGTTTTGTCGGGGAAGATTCTAGCCTAGGACATGACCACCTGCCATGAACTGCTTAAAGAGTTTTAATTTCAGACCATCATCTTCTGTGGTTACTTTAGGTCTGGAGTGTGTAAGGCTGCCATGCAGGCCTCCCCTGAGCTTGTCAGGTTTACGTAGTATGTGGCCCCTTTTCATCTGCATTCTAAATAAAATATAATTGAAATAATTACGTAAAGTACTTGGTCCTTACAGGTGCTCAATAAATGACCAAAAAAAAGTCATTTTGAACTCAAAATGCTGCACAATTATTAATGTATTCTTATTTATCTAGAAGTTGGAGGCAGTCTCAATCCCACACTCTCTTTCAAACCTCTAGTTGCCTCTATCTAACATGACATTCCCTAGGGCAGTGGTCGGCAAACTCATTAGTCAAATATCAAATATAAGAGCCAAATATCTACAGTACAACGATTGAAATTTCTTTTGAGAGCCAAATTTTTTAAACTTAAACTTCTTCTAACGCCACTTCTTCAAAATAGACTCGCCCAGGTCGTGGTATTTTGTGGAAGAGCCACACTCAAGGGGCCAAAGAGCCGCATGTGGCTCGGGAGCCGCAGTTTGCCGACCACGGCCCTAGGGGAAGTGGGATGGTTAGTTAAGAGTAAAAGGGCCCTGGCTGGTGTGGCTCAGTTGGTTGAGCGGTGTCCTGAACTCTGAAAGGTCACTGGCCGGATTCCTGGTCAGAGCACATACCCAGGTTGATCCCGGGTGCAAACAGGAAGCAACTAATTGGTTTCTCCTCACATGGATGGTTCTCTCTCCTCTCCCTTCTTCTCCCTCTAAATCCAATTTTAAAAAAGGGGTGGGGGTGGGGGGTAAAAGGGAAGCTTACTCTTTGTGAAGGTGACAGGAGTGATAAAAACGACAAAGAAGGGGTTCGTTTTCCCGTTCTCCCTTAGGAGCTAGGAGTCTAGAGTTCTTAAATGTTTGTGGGGCCAGAGGTTCCAGAGAAGGGAGATGCAACCAGGCCCTTGTGTGACTGGTACCCAGTGCTGCGGCGCTTCACTCCCTCCTCAGCCACCTCCAGCCCAGCCAACAAGTCACCCCTTTATTTCCCATTGGCACTGGGATAGGCGAGGGTGGGGAGGGGACAGGTGAGGTCGATCTGACCTGCAGAACTGCTGGACTCGGCCCTAACTTTCGCTGTTTGTTCCTCCGGGACTTGCCCCTTTTCTCCCCTGCACCCCACAAGTGTTCGCACCCTGTTCCCAAGACAGGAGCTCGCAAGATTTTTTTCTTCCTCCCAGCCAGGAACTGAGAAAGAGGAATCTGGGGGCAGATTTTTATCTGAATTCCAGGCTATTGGGTGAAAGGTCGTAAACAACTCTGTCCAGGAGGGTTCCATTCCAGAACATGCCTTGGCTGCGGGCCTGGGCGGCAGCTGCTGCCAAACCGAAATAGTGGTTGGCATTTAAGGAAACCCAGGCATTGCAAAGAGCAAACAAGAGCTCTGTTCTGAAAGAGAGAAGAAACTGAAGCCCATGAGAGGAACTTACCGCAAGAGAGAATCGTATTACATTTTTTAAAATTAAAAAATTCAATACTTCATAGGCGCGAAGCATCAGCATTCCCTTATTCTAAGATGTCCCAACTCAACACCACCCTGATCTACTAATACTTCTTCCACCCCCTCAAAAAATTTTTTAAATATATTTTATTGATTTTTTACAGAGAGGAAGAGAGTTAGAAACATCGATGAGAGAGAAACATCAATCAGCTGCCTCCCGCACACCCCCCACTGGGGATGTGCCCGCAACCAAGGTACATGCCCTTGACCGGAATCGAACCTGGGACCCTTCAGTCCGCAGGCCGACGCTCCATCCACTGAGCCAAACCGGTTTCGGCCACCCCCTCAAAATTTACCTACATATCACACATTGTCTAACAACACTGGCTTGTGTATTTCTTTGTAATCATTTTGATGTTTCATTTTATGTATACTTTCAAACCCAATCAAACTAACAATTCTCCCAGAAGCCACAATTTTGAATTTTAAAAATTATTTTTTAGTGAAGGTCCCACTTTGGCTGCTCCAGATAATTCAGTGAATATTGTGACTGACCCAAAACAAGTCAGGCCTCATTGGCTAACTTTTCTAGAACAGGGTGTTGCCTCTAACTCATACACCCTAAGGATTGACATGTTCCCGTTTTTGTTCGTGGGAATTGATGCTGAGTGTGCATGTATGTATGTGTGTGTGTGCATGTATGTATGTGTGTGTGTGTTTCCAACAGTCTTGATGCCTGATTCTTGGGCTTGCTTAATACTGAGGTTGGGGTGTCACTTGTTAGCCTTAGGATGTCAACCGAGTTAGGGGGTATGAGGAAGAAGGATTCTTAACAGCAATGAAAAGCCTTTTTTTTTTTTTTTTTGCTGATAGGGTAGAATTTCTGTATATTCTAATGCTTTTTACTTCCTCATCTCAATCTTGGGGACATTATCTTCCTCTTTCCAGTATAAGAAATGAGGTAATAATCGCCTGATGCCCCAATATAGGAACTGGAGGGCCTCAAGAATCAAGGAAAAGGTGAAGAATCCCAGCAACTGTGCATACACATTTTTCTTACCACATTTATGAGTCAGTTCTCAGGAGTCAGCTCCTACGGCATTTCATGGCCAGCTGGGACAGACAGACAAAGGGCAACACAGAGTGAGGAGTTAGGGTCTCCTTTGGTTTGACATATCACCTTCTGATGACCCTTCTGTCTTCTATTTCTTTTCTCACCAATTTAAATGGGTTAGGAAAACACTTTTAACAGGGAGAAATTCTTCCTTCAAATAGGAATGTGACCATCTCATCCACTAACACTTTGGTTATAAACAAGAGAACTTTCCTGTGTTTAAAAACATGTATTTATTAATGAGAGAGAGAGAGAGAGAGTTCTTGTTCCACTTATTTATGCGCTCATTGGTTAATTCTTGTACATGCCCTGACTAGGCATCAAACCCACAACCTTGGTGTACTGGGACAATGCCCTAACCAAGGGACATACCTGGCCAGGGTGAGAACTGAGAACTTTCCTGCTTTCAACTAACCTCAAGGCTGGGAGCCGCGGAGGCTACAGGTTTAGGAACACGCCTCTGATTAATGATTTGAAGAGGCGATGAATACCAAGAAGAAGTGAAAGCAACTCAGGGAGAAAGGGAAAAGAGTGAAGCATCCGCTTTTGCCGCTTTCCTGGAAAAGCAACGAGGGAGATGATCAGAGCCGAAGGGTCACACCTCAGTGAAGAGGTCACGAGGTAGCTGGGGAAACAGACACCGTGTTCCCCAACTTTGCAGGTAGAAACTGAAGCGATGAGGGGATAAGCAACAGGATGTGAACACGCCCTGACTGTTTCCGTTCCAGAGAACAGACTGCAGGGAACAGGGGTGAAGAACAGCACAGCCCTCGAGCCCGGGGTGTGTGTGTTTTTTTTTGGGGGGGCGGGGGGGATCAGTCCCACACACCCGCTTTCCAAGGAGGACTTGAAGAGGTTTAAAACGGGCCTCCGGTTCTCCTTGCCTTCCGCGTTTGTTTGTTTTTGCTTGTTAACAAAGATGCGGCAGGAGGCAGACAGGTCTCCCTGACCCTGAGCAGTGACACCCACACCCCGTCCCCAGCCCCACGCTCCGGTGTTCTTAGAGCTCCGGGTAGGTTTTCACACGACCTGCAGGTGGGAAGGAGCGGCGCCTGTTAACCGCCCCGGCGAGGCGAGCAAGGAGTCCCCTCCGAGCACATTTCCTTGGCTCCAGGCGCGCCCGCAGCCGCCCTCCGAAGGCCGCTGGCCCTGGGTGCATTGTAGGGTCAGCGAGGTCCTTCTCTCTTGGAGCCTAAGGGAGGCCGCCCCGCAGCCCTCCGAACCCCCCTCCCCGAGGCAGCTCCCCGCACACCCTTCCCCGCAGCCCCCTCCCTAGGCAGCTCCCCGCACACCCTTCCCCGCAGCCCCCTCCCTAGGCAGCTCCCGCACCCCCTCCCCGAGGCAGCTCCCCGCACACCCCTCCCCGGACCCCCTTCCCTAGGCAGCTCCCCACACACCCTTCCCCGCAGCCCCCTCCCCAAGGCAGCTCCCGCACCCCCTCCCCGAGGCAGCTCCCCGCACACCCTTCCCCGAACCCCCTTCCCTAGGCAGCTCCCGCACACCCTTCCCCGCGGTAGCTCCCCGCATCCCTCTTCCAGCAGCCCCCTCCCCAGACAGCTCTCGCATACCCTTCCCTGCAGCCCCCTCCCCGAGGCAGCTCCCCGCACTCCCCTCCCCACAGTCCCCTCCCTGAGGCCGCTCCCCGCACCCCCTCCTCGAGGCAGCTCCCGCCACCGCCTCCCCGCAGCCCCCGCACCCCCCTCCCCGCGGCAGCCCCGTGGCCCCCCCTCCCCGAGGCCGGAGTGCACAACAACCATTTTCCCCGCCAGGAGCACACGGTGTCCACGCTCCGCGGCGGCGGCGCTGATTGGCCAGGCCCCTGGTAAACAAGCGGCGGGCAGCCAATGGGAGGGCTGTGCACGAGGGCAGCACGCGCCGCGGGGCCCGAGCGGCGTGGCCCGGCCGGTATAAAGCGCGGTTTCCGGCCGCGGCGGCGGCAGCGCCCAGGTTTCCGTGGACTGATCGCCGACCAGCCGCCGAGCCCCTGCGCCCCTCCAGCTGTGCCCCCCGTTGGAATCCCTTGGCTTAACCGACTGCTTACCTTGCTTGGACGTCTTCCCCAAAGTTGTCCAGAGTTGAAGAGGAAAAGACTCTTCCGTTGTTTAAAAGTCTCCGTGGATTTAGGGTTCTGTTACCCCCCCACGACCCGCCCTTGTACCCCCTGAGCCGACCCAGCCCGACCATGGTGGTGTTCAAGAAGATCAAGTCTTTCGAGGTGGTCTTCACCGACCCCGAGAAGGTGTACTGCAGCGGCGAGAAGGTGGCCGGCCGGGTGACGGTGGAGGTGTGCGAGGTGACGCGGGTCAAGGCCGTCCGGGTCCTGGCCTGCGGGGTGGCCAAGGTGCTGTGGCTGCACGGGTCCCAGCAGTGCAAGCAGACCTTGGAGTACCTACGCTACGAAGACACGCTGCTGCCGGAGGACCAGCCGACAGGTGAGCGTGCGGGGCTCTCCGCGGGAGGGCGAGGGCTGGTTTGGGGAGAGTTAGAAACGAATACCGGGAGCTTCTAAATACTAAGTTGCTTGGGTTGCGCGGTTTGTGTTGTGTCCCTATATTTTACATTTTAAATTTGCAATCCCTTCCTCCCCCCCTCAAAAGTCAATTTGTCCTATTTCTTACAGTGATCCTGCGGGATTTGGCCTTAGCTATTTAAAAAAAATTTTTTTGTATGCATAAGTTACTCTTTGCTGTTTGAGATGATAGCAGCTTAATTTTAAACGTTGCAAGTTTTTGCCCAACAAAACGCATCAGAATTTCTCAGGAACACACGGGATGAAAATGGGGGTGCTACAATACATCGTGCATGCTGCCCAGGAATTGCTTATCACACTGGTGCATTTTAAGTGTAACGGGAAACCTAATGGCTATCGAATTTCTCCCTGCAGGTGAGAACGAGATGGTTATCATGAGACCTGGGAACAAATACGAGTACAAGTTTGGCTTTGAGCTTCCTCAGGGGTAGGTATCAGCTAAAGGCATCTTTGGACTTCTCTATCTCAAAAATCTCCTCCTCCTTTGCTCTTGGAGAGTATTTTTAAATGGTTTCCTTTTTCTTGACACAGGCCTCTGGGAACATCCTTCAAAGGAAAATATGGGCGTGTAGACTACTGGGTAAAGGCTTTCCTTGACCGCCCCAGCCAGCCAACGCAAGAGACAAAGAAAAACTTTGAAGTGGTGGATCTGGTGGATATCAACACCCCTGATCTGATGGTGAGGTTCATTTCAAGATTCTGTTCTCTTGGGTCTCAGGGATGATAAGTCACATGTCTTGGGCATTTGATGGACACACCCTAGGGGGAATCAAGTTCTAAGTCATCGAGGTGGGAGGGAAAGCTGCCTACTCTAGGTTAAGGGATGGAAAGTAAAGAGAAGCAGAGAGCCTGGCTCAGGTGTGGTTCCGTTGTTTGGAGGGTCAGCCGGTGCACCGAAGGGTCTCGGGTTCGATTCCCAGTCAGGGCACATCCCCAGGTTGCTGGTTTGATCCCCAGTCGGGGCGAGGTCAGGGAGACGTTGGGAGGCAACCAATGCATGCTTCTCTCTCCCTTTCTCTTCCTCTCTTTCTAAAAACATACTCTTTTAAAAAAAAAAAAAAAGCTGAGAAAGTATTTCCAGAAAGTCTCAAACCCACCCCCTCTCTTCTACACAGGCACCGGTGTCTGCCAAAAAGGAGAAGAAAGTTTCCTGCATGTTCATTCCTGACGGGCAGGTGTCCGTCTCCGCCCGAATTGACAGAAAAGGATTTTGTGAAGGTAAAAGCCTAAGTCCTGACAAAATAGAAACTGGATTTTGGGGGTGAGGACAGGGCAAGGACAGAAGAAAAGTCATCAACTATACTTAGCATCAGCTTCGTCTTTCTTGTTGCTAGGTGACGAGATTTCCATCCATGCCGACTTTGAAAACACCTGTTCCCGAATTGTGGTTCCCAAAGCCGCCATCGTAGCCCGCCACACCTACCTCGCCAATGGCCAGACCAAGGTGCTGACGCAGAAGCTGTCCTCTGTCCGAGGCAATCACATCATCTCGGGAACCTGTGCATCGTGGCGTGGCAAGAGCCTCCGGGTGCAGAAGATCAGGCCTTCCATCTTGGGCTGCAACATCCTCCGAGTTGAATATTTCCTGCTGGTAAGTGGGGCGGGGTGGGCGTGGAGAGAGACATTGTTCATCTGTCAGAACAGCGGTGGTGTTTTCTCCAGACCTCCAGTCTAACAAACGGCCAACTTCCTTTCTAGATCTACGTGAGCGTCCCTGGCTCCAAGAAAGTCATTCTGGACCTGCCCCTCGTGATTGGCAGCAGGTCAGGTCTGAGCAGCCGCACGTCCAGCATGGCCAGCCGGGCCAGCTCCGAGATGAGTTGGGTAGACCTGAACATCCCTGATACCCCAGAAGGTGAGCCAGACCCCATGCCGTACCCTAGGGCCTGCTTGGGTTTGTAAAATCGGGACGGTCGGGCATTTCCGGGACAGGTTTCTCATCCCCAACCTCTCTCTGTCCAGCTCCTCCTTGCTACATGGATATCATTCCTGAAGATCACCGGTTGGAGAGCCCCACCACTCCTCTGCTGGACGACACAGATGGCTCTCAAGACAGCCCTATTTTTATGTATGCGCCCGAGTTCAAGTTCATCCCACCACCGACGTACACTGAGGTGAGAATTTGACCACTACATTTGTTCCAAACCTTCTAGAGGAAGTGGACTTGGAGGGATTCCTAAAGCGAGGTTTTCTTCTGGTTCTTACCCGAACTAAAATGTTTTCGTTCTTCCTCCCAGGTGGATCCCTGCATCCTCAACAACAATGTGCAGTGAGCATCTGGGAGAGAAGCAGCAGCTGTATCTACTTGTTTCTTTCCGCCTCTTCCTGGACTCTTACTTTTTCAGAGACTCAACAGTCTCTACAGTCGGGGTTGGTCCACCCCAGCCTCTGACTCCTCAGCGGAGGAGGGGACCAGCAGGCAGTCTCCTGGGCCTTAAAGGATGCGCCCTCATCCTCAGCCAGCCAAGATGATGTGTTATCGGGGTGTTTGCTAGATGGGTTTAAAAACCGAGGCCCATCCCATTTTCTGAGATCGCCTTGAAAATGGAGGCATATTCCGTAGTTTTGAATGGCCTCCTGGCATGGTCTTCCCAAGATTTTTTTGCAGGGGAATATATAGATCATTATAATGATACCAGATCATGAACTTCTGTATCATGTGGAGCAGAATCGATTGTAGCAAACTGGGAAAATGGAAAGGGGGAAGAAATCAACTTCAAAACTTGGGGAAAAGGAGGTTCTTAAAAATCATCCTTGCCCTTTGTATAAACGTATAGAAAAAAATAAAAACTCTCCAGAGCTGATTGGGTCTGGACTTTGGAGAGCTTGTGTGACCTAAAGGGAAGAAGCTCTAAGGTGGTCTTCGCTTAGACTGTACTTCAATCTGGCATAAAGCATTAATAGCTATGCCCCACCCAAGGTCTCCTAAGCCATGTTTAGAGCCTATTGCACTGTGTTCTGTTGCAAACGTCTTTATGTGGGAGAACGTGTTTTTCTTTTCATGTGACTCCTTGGAATTGATTCTGAGGTGATGTTTTTAGCACTTTAGTTCCTGTCATTTTATTTTTTTCTATCTCAAAGCGTAAGCTAAAACTGGTCTACTATGTGTCTAGAGATAAGCACAAGGACAGATAAGTGTTGCTCATTATTGTTGAGACTGTCCCAGTGTACAGAATTCTGTAATTCTGACACTCCAACTGTATGAGAGGGGTTGCCGTGACCAGCCTTGCCCACGGTGACCTCCACACCAAGGAGAAGCGAGGTCAGGATGCCCAGCCCTGGTCAGAGCCGCCAGACGTTGCCCTGAGAAACCAGAGGGCAGGTCTCCCCAAAAGCCCCGGGCTCCCCTCTCTGCGGTGTTGGGAGGCGGGGGGTGTGGACAGCCCCTCTCGCTGCAGCCTTTAGCACTTTGTCCCCCTCCTGTGTCAGACAGAGCACTGAGCTCCACCCTTTTCTGAGAAAGTATGTGGACTGAAGGTGGTTTAATGTTTTTTTAATTGTGTATCTTTTGTATGATTAAAAAAACTATATTTTGTACTTAACCAGATATATTTTCACCCCAAGTAGGGGACATTCTTTATAAAAAATAAAGTTTTTTAATGGCAAAAACTGTTTTCTTGTCTGTGAGATGGTATTGGAAAAGTTATTAGAAAGTGTGCCTATCCCTGGCCGGGTAGCTCAGTTAAGAGTGTCATCCCGATGTGCCATGGTTGTGGGTTCAACAACCCCCCCCCCCCCCCGTCAGAACATGTACAAGATTCAACCAATTAATGCATAAATGAGTGGAACAACAAATTAATGTCTCAATAACAGAACACTTAAGTAAACATTTTTAAAAAGTGTTCCTAAAGGAGAGTTTCTCCTACTTCACAATTCATTCTTGAAAACCCTCAAGAGTATCACCTATTGACCCTAGTGAATATAGTCAGAGTGGGGGTTGGAGAGCTGAAGAGGGAAGACATTGGAGCTATATTTGGTCTTTTCCAATTCAGTAAGGAACTAGCTGGGATCTTCTGGTGATCTAAGCTTTTCAACATTTATAGTTAGTCATTACTAAATTCCTTCAATTTTGGAGTTCATGAGATTTTTTTTTTTAATGAGCTTTTAAAAAACAAAATGAGGTTTCTGAGGGGATTTGGTAAGAAAGGTTTCCAGTTCCAGATTTTATCATTTGGCTTCATCATGGTTTCTCCCAGTGTAAACCTGGTTTATATAAAAAAAGACAAAATAATTACTCAGGACTTAAGGATTTAGTTATGAGTATTCTTTTTTTTAATTGGTTTTTTAGAGGAAAGGAGAGAAACATCAATTTGTTCCATTTATGCACTCATTGGTTTATTGTTTTTTAACTGGGGTTTTTAATGTATTTTTTTAAAAAATATTTTTACTGATTTCAGAGAGGAAGGGAGAGGGAGATAGAAACATCAATGATGAGAGAGAATCACCCATCAGCTGCCTCCTGCATCGAGCTTGCAACCCAGGCATGTGCCCTTAACTGGAATCAAACCCAGGACTCTAGTCCGAAGGCCGATGTTCTATCCACTGAGCCAAACCGGCTAGGGCTCTTACTGTATTTTTTAAGTTTATTTCAGAGACAGAGCAGAAGGCAGAGGGAGAAGAGAAACATTAATGTGAGAGAGAAGCATCAATCAGCTGCCTTCTGCTTGTGCCCTACCAGGAATCAAGCCCCCAAAACCCAGGCATGTGCCCTGACTGGAATCGAACCACGACCTTTTGGTGCATGGGACAACACTCAACCAACGGAGTCACACTGGCCAGGGCTCATTGGTTGATTCTTGTATGTGCCCTGACCTGAGATCGAACCCGCAACCTTGGGACAGTGCTCTAACCAACTGAGCTACCCGGCCAGGGCTTAAATTCTTTGAAGGCTGCTCCCATGTTTTATCTCTGCGGTTGATAGCACTGTACCTTTCCAAGCGTATAGTCATAATAGTAAATGTTTGCTGAATACTCAACTCCACCCTCAGCCCTTAGGAGATGTTATGCTTCAGCAGTTTCTATTTCTTCCTCGTAGGGTAATAACAATAGATCGACACCACGTAATCCCACCTCTAATTGAAATGATTTTTATTATTCCTAAAGGGGTGACTAGGATGAGAAACCCTGACATGGCAGGCCTTAATGTACTTCTGACTTCTGGCTCATTTAAACCTTTGTAGGCAGATCTAGTCCTGGCTGTTATTTGGGGTTTGGCTTTTCTGTGGGCTTGCACATACTAATTCCAAACCTCGGATTCCTGGAAATGCATAAAATCACTGTGAATTGAACAGAAAGTGAAATTGAAAAGATTCTTTTCTGCTTCAGTCTTTGTTTGCTTGTGTCTGTTTTTCATTATCGGTAGCTCTTTCCCGGCTCTCTTTGTTTTGCCTTACCAAGGTGTCAGAGTCTCTAGCTCTTTATAGCCTTTACTTTTATCCAGCCTCCTCCTTTTCCTGCCTATTCAAGAATTTAATGGCTCTGCCCTTTTTCAAATCTGAGACCAGGAAACTAGGTCAAAGTTGATGGAAAAGTTTTTTCTGCAGCTGGTTTTCCAGGGACTGGAGAGGTGGCGGAGAACAAGAGCAAGCCAGAGGGCCAGGGATGGAGAAGGCACGGAGCACAAAGCTCTATTGTTTGTGTACACAACCTGGCGGCTGCACCTGATCTGAGAAGGGGATGACGGGGAGAGAGTAGATAACACACCCGGGTCTGCTGGAGATTTGAGCCTTGAGAAGCCAGAACATACGCATCCCTGTCCTGTTTCCCACATACCTCAGATCCAGCAATTGGATTTGAGGTATGTGGGGAATGTTCTATGATGATGAGGATGTTCTATTTGTGCTAACATGACAGCCACGTGGCTATTGAGCTCTGAGATGTGGCTACTGAGACTGAAGAACTGAGTTTTTATTTTTGAACTTGCTTTAAATGTAATAAGCATGTGGACCAAAAGGGGCCACGTGCTAACTTCAAGAGAGGCCCCCAAGGCAGGCAGCCTTGCAAACTCAGAGACCTAAAGTAACCACAAAGGATGGTCTGAAATGAAAGCTTTTTTAACTAAAAGCAGTTTGTCATGTCCTAGGCCGGGATCTTCCCTGGCATAGATAAATCTTCACCTTAACCGAGCCTGTCTGTTGTCTTTTTGCATCTATGATAATACATTGGAATGTCCAAGTAATTTTCCTTTTTCCGGACCCCTCAAAGCACAGGGCCTGCTCTTCGGCGACCACAGATCCCCTCATTATTATTGAGTTCATTGTTGACTGTCTTTTACATCCTGTGCCCACCTATTAAAAGATGTACAACTCAATCCCAGAGGTTTCCCCACTTTGCTTTCTCTGCCTCTCTAATCTATCACCAATGGATTTCATGTGGCCCACTTACCGCTCCTCTTTTTATTGTAATGTATAAAATAAAGCACAAAACGGCCATTCTCCGGAGCGTTCATTCTCTCAATCCGTTCAGATTTTGCTTCCCAGCAATTGTCTACTGTTTGGGCTCCGATAAACTAAAATAATGCTTCACGGGTCTGAAGGTTCCTTGTGTTGACAAGCTCCATGTGCTGAGCGATTACCATATTGAACAGCAAAATCTGAGGAAGGAGCCAAGCAGATATGGCTGTTCACCCAGAGGAAACTCACCGCTCTCTGAGAGCACAAGAGGGCCCACTGGACCTCTGCTTTCTACACACAACTTCTAGACCCCCCTAGAACATTCTCTGTAAGTAGGTTCACGAAAAGATACTTCCCTAGGTCCTGGCCCAGCTGTTTCTCCACTTAAGTGGGCAGTTATTTTGGGACTTCCTTTCCCATGCTCTTCTCATATGCCTTTTCATTTTTAAAGCACTGTAGCTTACATGAACAGCCACTAGAGGAAATTTGTTCTTAGTATCATAGATCCATTAGGTCCAATGTGGTACAGGAAGATTTGAGCGAAGTCAGAAGAAAAAAAAAAACTAAAGAAAGAAAAAAGCTAAAGAAAGTAAAACGAACCAAAAAAGGCCGGAACTTCCCCAACAAGGGTCCGGGGCTGCCTTGATACCTCTGAACAGATGCAAAACACAAGGATTGCGCTAACTTGGATTGAGGCATGGGGAGGCGAAAGTGTGGGGGGAGGATCTGACCAAGCAGCTGGCCAGCCAAAAGCAATCACATGGTCGCTGAAGGGTGTGAAGCGGGGTGAAGGAGTGACTTTTGTCCAGTTCCTTAACAGCATACAGACCTTGTCCCAGTGTCCTTTTCTTGGGCCATCTCTAGGTGACAGAAGGCATAAGGTGGGTAAGAAAAATATTTTACTTCCCCATCAATGGCCCAGTCCCTGTCCCAATTGGGTACCCCGACTCAATTGTTCTGAAGTGGGAGAGCAGAAACTTTTGTCCCGTTCTCTGTTCTGACCCCAAGTCCACCTTCACTTACTAAGCTAAAAAATTCCCTCTCGGGCCCTGGGCAGGTGGCTCAGTGGGTTGGAGTGTTATCCTGCACAATAACAGGTGGTGGGTTCGATTCTGGGTCAGGGCACATCCCTAGGTTGCATGATTGATCCCTGGTTGGGGCGAGTATGGGAGGCAACTGATTGATATTTCTCTCTCACATCGATGTTTCTCTGTTTCCCTGTTTCTCTCCCCCTCCCCCACTTCCTCATAAAAATATATCCTCCACTGAGGATTTAAATAAATAAAACTCCCTCTCCAAGATGGCTGCAGATCCAGGGCCTCAGGGACTGGCCCAGTAGATATGTCTATAGCCTAAAAAACAGTTCAAGGATCAGCCTTCCTGTGCTATTAAGGAGAAATGGTGTTACCTGACTTTAAAAAAAAAAATTATATATATATATTATTAATTTCAGAGAAGAAAAGAGAAACATCAATGATGAGAATCATTGATCGGCTGCCTCCTGCACGCTCCCTGCTGGTGATCGAGCCTGCAACCCAGGCATGTGCCCTGACTATGAATTGAACCATGACCTCCTGGTTCATAGGTTGATGCTCAATCATTGAGCCATACCGGCCAGGCACCGGACTATTTTTAGAAATGGCCCATACCCAGAGACAGGTTAGAGAATGCTCTCTATGGTTTCCAGGGGAGAAGCTATGTAGGGGGAAAATCATCAGTCTTGGAGGCTAAGGGAGGTTGTGGTCAGGGTCTCGTCTCTACTAACTGGTGGGTGTTGGGTAGGGTAGTCGATCAGATCACCTGGTCCAATCAGCCATGGCATCACTTTGTCTTTTCTGGGCCTGGAGCTGAAATATAACTGAGGCCCAGATGCTCTCTCTAGTTTGACCAAAACTCTGACTCTGGGTGAACAGACCCCAGGCTTTGTTCTTAAGATTAATTGATGCTGAGCAGAACCTCATTGTCTCAAGGGCTTAGTGATTAAGGGAGTGGTCCTTCCTGCAAGGGAGTAGGAGGTAAGTGAGTCAAGGTGCTGGATGAGGCCAGTTCGAATCAAAAAGAAAGAAAGGAGTATAGTGTGGTAGTGAAGCCAATATACCCTGAGCCAAACTATCTAAGTTCAAATCTTACTTCCAGCCCTTAACAAGCTGTGTGACTTCGGGCAACTTGTTTCACCTCTGTTTGTTTACCTGTAAAATGGGAGATAATAACGTCTCAGAAGATTATTGTGAGGATTTAAAAAATACATGTGAAGTGTTAGAACAATAGCAAGGAAAGTGCTTGTTTCCTAAAATAAAAGAGGAGCCACATCCTTCACCACCGCCACCAGGCCTGTCCCAAAAATTGTTCTTCCTCTCTAACCGATCGGAGGTAAGGCCATTCTCTTTGTTCCTCTCGATTCCCTTCCTGTGTTTGGGGAACAAGACAGTCTGAGGAGAGGTCAGTGTATAGAGGCGGATTCAGCCTGGAGTTCACTGTGGTAGGGGACAGGAAGACCACTGTTGGGACTCCCAACCCCAGGCCAGGCCCAGCCCTCTGCACACCTTCAGCATCTCATGGTATGTTCTGGGAGAACAAGCACTTTCTCTCTCGTACACCCAGTGTGCTTCTCAGGTCTCTAGAACCATCTGGAAATTAACTGAACTTCCTTAACTTTTTAGTACACAACTCCAGCCGGAAGCTTTCCAGCATTTGGAGAGAGAAACTGGAGAACAGAGGGTGCTGGGTATACAAGGTGACACTGAAACACTGGGTCCGGGCTGCCGGTCACTACGTGAGCCACTTCAGCAGAGGCAGGGGTGAATCATATATGAGCGTTTATTCCAATACTGGCGGCAGCATGGAGAACAACAGGTCAGCCACAAACAACTGCTGTGCA
Source organism: Cnephaeus nilssonii (assembly GCF_951640355.1). Lineage (NCBI taxonomy): Eukaryota > Metazoa > Chordata > Mammalia > Chiroptera > Vespertilionidae > Cnephaeus > Cnephaeus nilssonii. The sequence goes on from NC_137092.1 coordinate 38,726,746, forward strand.
ATCCTCCATAAGCCAGCTGCTTATATTGGGTGGGACAAAGATTACATGGGAAATTAGGCAGAAGGAATAGGCCATTGGGGCTGGAGTGGGACTCCATTGTTTGGGCAACAAGGTTGTTAATCTTTCCATGATAATAGGCAGTTGTAGGGTAAGAATGAACCGCATTCCAAGATTGACTCCCAGGCCCAAGGTTGACTCCCAGATCCAGGGGCATACAACTCCCAGCCAGGTTAGAATGAGCTTTCTTTCTTTTCTTTTCTTTTTTTAAATATATTTTATTGATTTTTTTTACAGAGAGAAAGGGAGAGGGAGAGTCAGAACATCAATCAGCTGCCTCCTGCACACCCCCTACTGGGGATGTGCCCGCAACCAAGGTACATGCCGTTGACCGGAATCGAACCTGGGACCTTTCAGTCCACAGGCCGATGCTCTATCCACTGAGCCAAACCGGTTTTGGCTAGAATGAGCTTTCTTAATCAGAATAAAACCATCATAGTTAACAGAGCATGGTTAGTATTTCTTATAACTAATAGCTAGTCCCCAATATGCTATTTCTGCCCCTAACAAAACTACAGAGAATTCTCAGGCTCCTTATTTAAAGGTACTGCATCTCCTTTAATTTTCCCCCTTGAGGTGAACTGGACTGAGTAGCACAAAAACCAGCTGAGGTGAGCCCATTGATGAGGCCCAATGGAGCCTACTTAGATTATTCCTGTTTTGTCCTGACCTTCCACTTGGCTGACCCTGCCGCACTCTCCACTGGGCGTGTTATATAAGGAGCAAAGAATGGACAGATCCTGAGGCTGGGGGTTTTCTGACTACCAAGTGATCGGTCATCTCCAGGGACAGGAGGAGCAGGAAGGACACGGGGACATAACTGTGAATCCCATGTGCTTTGAGGGCTGGGATGTCAAGCCAGGTCTATTCTCATTCCTGATTGGGTGATGGAGCTGCCAACTACTTCTCCAAGTCAATCAAATCGTTAGTAAACAGGTTCTTGGAAATGTCTGGCTGGGTGCCCAGTATGAATATTTTTAACCTCCTGGACAGATGGACAGAGGAAGGATTTCAACCGCTGGCAGGGAAGGCGGGGTCATGAGAACTGTGCTGCCCTTATATGGTTCTGTGGTGAAAGACCCCTCCCTCTCCACTTCACCTAAGTCCTGACTTCCTCTGTCATCTATCCACGCACAAGGAATCCTTTCTTTGTCTCCTGTTCTCCCGTTTCTCTCTATTCCTGGTCTTTCATGCTTGACTCACCTTCCAACTCTGAGAAATCTTTGGTTCCTGTTCCAGACCACAAGATGTTAGCTCCATATCAGCGTAGATCAGGGAAAGGGTGACTGGGCAGTGACCTTTGCTTCCCGGGAGAAAGGCATAGCCTGCCAGTGGTACCCGGAGGCTTCTCTTCAGTTCTACCTCCCCAAGCTGTCCGGTAGGGGAGCTCCAAACTCTCCTGCAACTGCATGCACCTCTCTGCCCCCAACTCTTGGGAACAGAATTGGAGGACTTGGGAGCCCAGATTTGTACCTCATATTCCTTTGGAAAGTAAAAGAAATGTTACAGCCCTGGCCCCTGTGGTTCAGTTGGTTGAGCGTCAACCTATGAACCAGGAGGTCACGGTTTGATTTCTGGTCAAGGCACATGCCTGGATTGCGGGCTCAATCCCCAGTAGGGGGCATGCAGGAGGCTGTCAATCAATGACTTCTCTCATCATTGATGTTTCTCTCTACCCCCTCTCCTTTTCTCTCTGAAATCAATAAAAACATATATATTTTTTTAAAAGGAAAGGTTAGAGGTCAGAGGAGCAAACCAGGGGCCCATAGGTGGAGACAGCTTGCAGACATTTAGAAACCTGTACAGTCTCTTCCTAAACATTTGAATTATGCCCTAGCTGGTTTGGCTCAGTGGATAGAGCATTGGCCTGCAGACTGGGGGGTCCCAGGTTCGATTCCAGCCAAGGGCATATGCCTGGGTTGCGGGTTCAATCCCCAGTGGGGGGCATGCAAGAGGCAGCCAATCAATGATTCTCTCTCATCATTGATGTTTCTCTCTCTCCCTCTCCCTTCCTCTCTCTGAAGTCAATAAAAATATATTAAAACAATTTTTGGAATTGGTTATAAACATTTAAAAACCAACTTTTCACTGAAATCGACTGCTCTAGCATCTCTTAAAAAGCAGTCACATTTGAACACACACACAGTGTCATGGCATCAACCTGCTGGAGCTGAAGGAGGCAGGCCCGCTCTTCTCCGCCAGTTCTCACCATTCCCGATTCATTAAACCACCTGCTTCAACTCCGTTATGCCTGCCCGACACCGTCTGGTCACCTCTGCTGAGTGGAGCTTCTCAGTTATTCCCTCTGAAGGACCTTTAAGATGAGGGAGAGTGAACCATTTCCCCAGGACTTCAGAGCAGCCCACAGCAGTCTGTTACGAGCCAGAAATGTCTTTGAAGTATGTGTTTTAGGTTTAAAAAGTGAACATTTTTATTTATGCTATATACTCTATTTATATAGTTTTAGTATAAAAATAATTTACCTCCCCACCAAATCTGAAAAAGCAAAATTGGCTCTCTGGACGATGTGCCGTGTGTATTCTGGGGCTCCAAACACGCCTCACCATGTCACCCGTGAATAGCCCAATTCAAGCAGCACAATGCTAACGACAGCAGGCAAGGCGAGGAATGGAAAGAAAGACATGGAGATGGGAGGAGAGTCAAGAAGGGGAAAAGAATCTCAAAGACACTGAGTCTGAGAGGCAAGCTCTCTCTGACCCTAAGTCAACTCTCCTGCCCTGGTGCAGGTCAGCTCCTGAGGAGTTTGTAGACACCCTGATGACTCTGGGCAGGTGTTAGAGTGGTGACTCAGAGTAAAAAGCAAGTATCAAAACAAGAGGCAGGCCAAGTAAGGGAGAGGTGAGGGACTGAGAGCAGCCAAGTGTGGTCAGACAGGAGGAAAGGTCTCGGGACCAGGAGAGACACGTGGGGAGAGGGAGCTGAGGGCATTTGCCCTTTCCCCCACTGTGCCCATCTTTGTTTCACTTCCTCTTGCCACCCCTGCTTGAGAAAAATGCGTAGAGTTACTCTGATCACCTTAGATGAGAGAATTTCTTTTCCAGAATGGCTGCATCTCTGGCCATAGCAGAGCATAGGAGGATAAGCCTCAGTGTTATGGGCAGAAATAGAGAATTGGGAGCTAGCTATGGTTATGGGAAATATTAATCATGCTCTGTGAACGATGATTGCCTTGTTCTAGTTAAAGAAAGCACATTCTAACCTGTCTGGGAGCTGTAGGGCCCCGGGACCTGGGAGTCAACCTTGGAATGTGGTCCATCCCCGCCACCCCCATCAAGAATAGCCTAATATGGAAACGTGAACAACCTTGTTGCCCAAACAATGGAGTCCCGCCCCAGTGCCTCCCTCCCCACAGCCCACTTTGCCTACTCCCCCAGATTCCTGTTTCCCCATGTAACCTTTGTCCTACCTTAATATAAGCAGCTGGCTTATGGTGGGGGGCAGAGCAGATGTTTGTGGGTGACCTGCTGCTCTCCGGTACTGCCAGCAGTTTTGGAATAAAGGCTCACATAGGATTCAACCCTGTCTCTGCTTAATTGGCTCATAATTGGTTCAACCCTGTCTCTGCTTAATTGGCTCAACCTGTCTCTGCTTACCAGCAGCCCAGACCCATTGGTTGCAGTTACACCAGGGCTTGCCTCTATGTACAAATGGGATCGGATCTATTTTCTCCACGATAGAAACTACCCCAGATCAGTGTCCCAGGCTCAGGTGAGTTCGTTTCCTCCACCCCTTCCATAAGGCCAAGACAGGCCTAACTAACCTCCCTCCTGTTCTAACCCTGTCCATGCTGCCCTGCGTGCAACAAAGAGTGTTAGATGTCCGGCCAGCATGGCTCAGTGGTTGAGCGTTGATCTATGAACCAGGAGGTCACGGTTTGATTCCGGGTCAGGGCACATGCCTGGGTTGTAGGCTCGATCTCCAATGTGGGGCATGCAGGAGGCAGCCAATCAATGATTCTCTCTCATCGTTGATGTTTTTCTCTCTCTCTCCCTCTCCCTTCCTCTCTGAAATCAATAAAAAGATATATATTTTTAAAAAAGAGCATTAGAGACAAGACTAGGGTATTTTCTCCCTTTGTCTGTTGTACACCAAGAGAAATGGAACCACAGGATGAGGAAGATTCAGGGAGGCAAGGGGCCCGGTTTGGGGAAGTCCAGCCCACAGCTGAGGATGCTGGAGGAGAGGAGGTGTGAGAGTGGAGAACAGTCCCAGAGTCAGAGGTCATGGGGACAGCGCCTCCGCAATGGTCAAGACCAGGTCTGAGAAGTCCCTGGATTCCGTCCTCCCAAGTCTTGGGTCCCCAAGCTGATTGCCGTTAGCCTCTCAGTTAGGGTTGGATCCTTGTCTTCGCAATGACTCCCAGTAGGGTTGCAGGAAAAACCTCCGTTCCCTCCAGGTTGGGGATAAGGCAAAAGCGTTTCTGAGGTGATAGAGGAAGCTAGAATTTCTTATTTCCAGCTTTCTAGTCCCAAACAACCTGGCCTGTGGCGGGGCATGTGGGAGGGATGAGCCTCGCCTTGGCCAGGTGGCTCAGTTGGTTGGAGCATCATCCAGTACACCAAAAGATTGTGGGTTCAGTTTGGGTTGGGCACATACCTACGTTGCAGGTTCGATCCCTGGTCGGGGAGGGAATGGGAGACAACCAATCAATGTTTCTCTCTCATATTTATCTCTCTCAACTCAATAAAAGCATAACCTCAGGTGAGGATAAAATAAAAATAAGCCCTGCCAGTGTGGCTCATTGTTTGAGCATTAACCTATGAACCAGGAAGTCACAGTTCAATTTCCGATCAGGGCACATGCCCGGGTTGCAGGCTTGATCTGCAGCCAATTGATGATTCTCTCTCATCATTGAAGTTTCTATCTCTCTCTCCCTCTCCCTTCCTCTCTGAAAAAAAAAAAAAAAAAAAAAAAAAAAAAAAAAAAAAGTGAGCCTCACCCTAGCCAGGTAGCTCATCGTCTAGTTGGTTAGAGCATTGTCCCAATACACCTAGGTTGCAGGTTGGATCCCCAGTCAGGGCAGATTCAAGAACCAATCAATTATATATATACTAGAGGCCTGATGCACGAAATCTGTGCAAGGGGCTCAGCCCTCGCAGCCCTGGCTTCATCCAGAAGGTCATCCGGAAGGATGTATGGAGGGTCGTTCGGCTGTCCGGTCTAATTAGCATATTACACTTTTATTTATAGATCATCAATAAAATTATATATGTATATTTTTAAATATATTTTTATTGATTTCAGAGAGGGAGAGGGAGAGAGAGAAACATCAGTGATGAGAGAGAATCATTGATCAGCTGCCTCCTGCACACCCCCTACTGTGGACCAAGCACGCAAGCTGGGCATGTGCTCTGGCCAGGAATCAAACCGTGACCTCCTGGTTCATAGGTCGACACTCAACCACTGAGCCATGCTGGCTGGGCAATAAAATTATACTTTTTTTAAAAAAAGAACCAACCAATGAATGCATAAATAAGTGGAACAACAAATTGATGTTTCTCTCTCTGAAAATCAATCAATAATCTTTTTTTTTTTTTAAGTGAGCCTCACTAGGGGAAAGGTTAATGGAGAAGAGGTTACCACTGGCCTGACCAGATTAGGTAACTGAGCTACAGCGTTCCCCTCCATCTCATTTCTCTTCTCTGTCCTCTGGCCACATAGATATGAGGGGAGGTAGAGAGGACCTGCCCCATTGGCTTCTTCCTCAGTCAGAAATGTCTTGGTGACCTGCTTGATTTGAGTCCTAGCTTGTGACCTTGAACTCTGCTATAGGAGTTATCTCCTTTCTTGCAGGTTGATGGAATTGCTGACTCTCCTACCATTCAGCTGCAGCAGGTTCTTGGAAAGGACTGGCCAGGTGCCGGTGTTATCTTTAGCTCGCCCACGCTGAAAATAAGATGGGAAAATCCAGCAGACGGAAGGAGTTCTGCAACAGCTGGCCACGTCCTGACCTTTGTTCTCAGAACCATGTGGGCTCTTGCAGGTGGAGCAACATCAGCGTGAAGGACTCCCGGTGGACACTCCTAATCCAAACTCTGTTTCATTCATGAGGAATTTGAGGCTTGAGACTGGACATAACTTTCCCAAGGACACAGCTATGGAGTGGTGAAGCGAGGACACACACCAGGCTTTGCCCAGCGGAGATGACAGCCCTTCCCCTCGGTGCAGTTCACCCTACCTTCCTTTCAAAGTCCAAGCAACAGTAAAAATGAATCGAGGAAAATAATTGTCCTTTCCTCACCAAACCAAGGGTGTCCTGCCCACCTGACATCTGACCCTCCAATGTCCTTTGGTCTCCACTCCCCATCTTCTCAACGTCAAGCTGCATCCAGGCCTCCCACGCGGCTCTCCCTCAAACCACTTGAGACCCTGCAGTCACATTTGCAGACCCCACTCTCAGGCTTCCTGCCCAAGGTGGGAGGGGACCAGGAGGCTGGTCACAAATGGGGGGAAGAGATAGGACTCTTGCCAGAGAACCTACCCTGCCTGCGGCCAGTGCAGCCCAGGCTGTGGGCATGGGAGCAACCTGCTCAACAGAGGCAGGCCCCTTCCCTCGCTGGGAGCTTTGTAATCCCGCGCGCTCACTCCTCCAGTGTTCAGCCAGCGCCCACGCCTGGGCGCCTGAGCGGCCTCTTAGGTTGCGCGTTGCTGAGGGAGGTGCTGTGCAGCTCGAGGGCCTGGGTCCCCAGCCTGCTCGTGCGCCCCTGCTTGGGAGGGCCCTCCTGGACCCGGGAGCGGACCCTGGTGGCCGTGAAGCCAGATGGGGTGCAGCTGCGGCTTGTTGGGGATGTGATCCGGCGTTTTGAGAGGAAGGGCTTCAAGCTGGTGGGGATGAAGATGCTGCAGGCGCCAGAGAACGTCCTTGCTGAGCACTACCACGACCTTCGGAGGAAGCCCTTCTACCCAGCCCTCATCAGCTACCTGAGCTCTGGCCCCGGGGTGGCCATGGTCTGGGAAGGCCCCAATGTGGTCTGCACCTCCAGGGCCATGATAGGGCACACGGACTCAGCTGAGGCTGCGCCAGGCACCATTCGAGGCGACTTCAGCTTCCACATCAGCAGGAACATCATCCACGCCAGCGACTCCGTGGAGGGGGCCCAGAGGGAGATCCAGCGGTGGTTCCAGAGCAACGAGCCGGTTGGCTGGGCAGACGAAGGCCACCGGAGCAGCCTCTACACAGCCTGAACCTCAGGCTGCCCTACGCTGCCCCCAGCATCCACCCAGGACCAACTACCTCTGTCCACAAGAACTTGAGCCCACACTGTGCTCTGCCCATCGGTCCCAGACCACTTCCCTGTTCACCTTCTGCCTCAGCCCAGAGCACTTGAGCCACCTTTATGTGCCTTTTGGTGTCTTAAACCAGCAAGAGATTGGACCAAATCCTTTCCATACCAAAATGCCACACCACCTTTGGGGGGGGTCTTCAAAAGTGGCTTAACCTCCCCTCCCCCACAGGGGAGACATTAAAAGTCCTTGTGCTGTGCAAAAAAAAAAGAAGAAGAAGAAGAAGCAGGCACACCACGCCGGGCTGAGCAAGCACCACACGGGTCCTCTCTAAATGTTTATAAGAAGGCCTCGACCTCTAACCTTTCTCTTGGTCCTCCAGAGGGATAGCAGCCCTGACTGTTTACTGTGCCTTAGCAACCTCAGCCTGCCTGACGGAGCCTGTGGAAAGTGGGGGAGAGGTCACTGGAAACAGACTAGCTCATGCCTGGAACCGCTCCGGAATCTGGGGAAGTTGCTGGGTCCCATGCCTCTGGCTTCGTTTTGCAAGGTCACCTGCCAGCAGAGCCAGGAAGCCAGACAGGAAAGAGTTCAAGAATGGTCTGATCTTGCCCTGGCTGGTTTGGCTCAGCGGATGGAGCGTTGGCCTGTGGACTGAAGGGTCCCAGGTTCAGTTCCGGTCAAGGGCATGTGCCTTGGTTGCGGGCACATCCCCAGTGGGGAGTGTGCGGGAGGCAGCTGATCGATGTTTCTCTCTCATCGATGTTTCTGACTCTCTACCCCTCTCCCCTCCTCTCTGTAAAAAAATCAATAAAATATATTAAAAATAAAAAATAAAAAGAATGGTCTGATCTTTCTGGTACTTTGTCTTTGAGGTAAGACAACTGGTCCCAAGTGGTCACTCTAACCTTTGTCCTCCTTTCCCCTGTTTCAGGGGCAGAGGGTGTGTGTGTGTGTGTGTGTGTGTGTGTGTGTGTGTGTGTATGAGGTGTGTGTACGGGGGGTGGGAGGATAGGGAGGGCTGGGATGTGTTCCTCCTCGACTGTCTTGTGTCTAGAATCTTCTTTGTTCCCATTCTTTAAGCTCCCAGGCAGGCATTGGTGAGATATAGGGTATTGGCTATGACACCAACAAAGACACAGATATGGCTGGCCCGGTTTGGAATGGTGTTGGGGGGAGGGGGAAGGGTACCGAAGATTTGTCTTGGTTCTGTTTCTTGCAGATTTCTCCCTAGTCATCTCACAGGCTATAGAGTGACTGGGAAACCCCAGGGGCGGGTCCTCTCCCTACCCCCACTCCACTTACAACACCTCACCGAGCTAGAAAAAGAAACACATCAATCATCACAAATTGCTCCATAACTGGAATGTTCTGTTTCTATTCCAGTCTCCTTCTCTGTTCTCTTGGCTGCTTCTATGTAACACCTACTACTGCAGCCACACCAGGCTTTTACGGGCCTTCCCTCAGTGGAGTCACAGCCCCTGTCCATTCTTTGCAACGGGGTCAGAAAGATCTAATATAAGGTGGCCACTCTCTGTCACTGGAAGCTGCAGGGAATTCAGTGTGCCAGCCCGAATAAGGTTGGGAATTTCTTTTTTATTTCCACCTTGGCAGAGTACGGGCGACGCTCTAACCAACTGCGCTCTCTGGCCAGGGCGGGGAATTTCCTGAAGGTTCTCCTGCATCCTATCTTTATAGCTTTCAGACGTGCAGTTGGGTTGCTATCTGTGCTTGCCTCCTGATTCAGTCCTTATTCTGCACACGCAGCTAGCTTGTGACTGCTGCATGTCAAGTGGCGGGGACCAATCAGCTCATGAGGGCTTTCTCAGAGCCAATCAGAGCCGAGGAAAGTGACCTCACCCAAGGGAGAGCTGTGTAGGCGAGGAAGCATCTCTCAGAGCTGTGTGTCCCTAAGTCACTCCACTCCACTCCACCCCACCCTCCTTAGTTCCTGTAAAGCAACACCACCTACCCTTCCTCCCAAAGAAGGAAGTGAGAAGGGCTAACTAAATCCCACATAGGAAGAACAAAACAAAACAACTGCAGCTTAGCCACACAGTGGCTTCTAGAGGCGGAGAACAGAATACTCAGTGGGCTTCCCCTACACAGACAAACTATTCAAAGTGGTGTCCCCGGGGCCTGGAAGCCGGTGAGTGTGCTGAAGAAGACTCAGCACCTCCCCCCTCTTCCCTCTCCACACCTGGCTTTCTTGACTCTCCCCACAAAAATAGCTGCAATCATTTTCTGTAAACAAGGACAAGCTCAAGGCCAAGTGTGGGAAAGAGAAGGCCTGCATCCCTGTGAACACACGAGGACAGGCACAATCCTGTCCCATGGCCAGAGGCTCAGACATCAGCCGATCTTCAGGGCCAGCGCTGTTCTTCTCTACTGCTCTGTACAGCCCCTCAGATGAGCTTCTTTTTTTTTTCTTTTTTCTTTTTTTAATATATTTTATTGATTTTTACAGGGAGGAAGAGAGAGGGATAGAGAGCTAGAAACGTCGATGAGAGAGAAACATCGACCAGCTGCCTCCTGCACCCCCCCCACTGGGGATGTGCCCGCAACCAAGGTACATGCCCTTGACCGGAATCAAACCTGGGACCTTCCAGTCCACAGGCCGACGCTCTATCCACTGAGCCAAACCGGTTTCGGCTCAGATGAGCTTCTTGAATGCTCCTGGCAAGGCTAGATTGGGAGCCCGTGTCCCACCGTTGGGGTGGGCGGGAAGGGAAAAGAACAGGAAGGCTGTAACCCCCAGGTGTCCCTCTGGACTCTGACAGGTCAGGAGAGAATGGCTCACTGAGGCATCCCCTTCATTCCTCCAGCCCTCTCCCACCAGGCCTTACCCTGAACAGAAAGACAGATTTTAAAAAAAAATGTTTTTATTTAAAAATATAAAACTGGCCTTACTCCTCCTAACTGCTCCCACCCCCAATTGTCTCCACAAAGAACTATAAAAAGTGGGGAAGGACATGTGTACAGCGGTCTCCGTCTAACAGTTCCAGTTCTTCTTTCGATCTCCTTTCTCCCCGTCATACAAGTAGACATCGGTCCTCTGCCCTTTCGCCAAGATCTCAGAAGTGACACCAGGGTAGAGGGAGGGGAAGGGTAGAAAAGAGAGCTCTCTGTCGCCATTCTCTATTTCCATCTCCACAGACCAAACAGGTTACCTGGACGCTGAGCAAAAGACTTCCTTGTCCACAAAACCAAGTAATAGGGGCAGTGACTCTCCGTACCCGAAATCAGAAAGATACGAAGGTCCCCGGTGCTGTGTAGGGTCCTTATTCAGTAGATAGCCTCATCCATATTGTCATCACTGTCAACCCCAAAGTCCTCTCCATTGTCGAAATATGACATGATGTAATCAGTTTCCTGTAATACAAAGTAAAGTCAGGCACGCTTTTGGCGTTCTCCTTCCTCCCTGTGTCCCAGGTCCCTTCCTTCCTAACCACACCATCTAGTCCTGGAAACCCCTTCCAGCTGTGGTTGGCTCTGCAGAAGAGCCTTCGGACAGAGACAGTGGAGGGCACTATCCCCTTGGGCCCTCCAGCCCTCTGAAGAGAGCATCCCTGGTGAACAGAGTTGAGATCCCCAGAGCTAATGAGAGCAAGAGAACAAGAGGGCAAGAGAGAGGAACTGCGGCAGAAAGAGGTCTCCTCACCTCTTCGTGTTCTTCTTCATCGTACTCCTCTTCTTCTTCCTCTTCCTTCTCTTCTTCTTCTTTCTCCTCATCTTCCTCTGAAGTTACTTCTTCCTCCTTCTTCTCCAGGGTCTTTTTTTATTTATTTAAGATTTTGTATTGATTTTTAGAGAGAGAGTAAGGGAGAGGGAGAGAGAAACATCATTCATCTGCTGCCTCCTACATGCCCCCCAACCAGGGATTGAGCCCAGAACCGGGGCATGTGCTCTGACCGGGAATAGAACTAGCAACTTTTCAGTGCACAGGTCAACGCCCAACCAACTGAGCCACACCGGCTAGGGCCTTCCCCAGGGTCTTATGTGAAGATGAATAGGAAGACAAACTCAGACGCAGCTGCGCACAGAAGGGAAAAAGTGAGGCACACAAGGGCCGAAGAGGAGGGCATGGACCTGGGGCTCAGGTGGTCTCTGTACACATCTCCTCCTACCTCTAGTTTCTGTATTGTTTCCTCTTTATCTTCTGTGGTCTTGGGGGGTCTCTTGGGAAGTAGAATGGTGGTCCCTGGTGAGAAGATCAAAAATTGAACCATCAGCCCTGACCGGTTTGGCTCAGTGGGTAGAGCATTGGCCTGTGGACTGAAGGGTCCCAGGTTCAGTTCCGGTCAAGGGCATGTACCTTGGTTGCGGGCACATCCCCAGTGGGGGGTGTGCAGGAGGCAGCTGATCGATGTTTCTCCCTCATCGATGTTTCTACCTCTCTATCCTTCTCCCTCTCTGTAAAAATTCAATAAAATATATATATATTTTTAAAAATTGAACCATCAGCCTGGTGGGTGTGGCTCAGTGGTTGAATGGCAACCAGGAGGTCACAGTTCAATTCTTGGTCAGGGCACATGCCCGGGATGTGGGCTCAATCCCTAGTAGGAGGCATGCAGGAGGCAGATGAGTGATGAATCTCTCTCATCATTGATGTTTCTATTGCTCTCTTCCTCTAGAAATCAATAAAATATATATATATATATATATATTAAGTGAACCATCAGAGAGCAAACTTCCTACATTTCTACCACCTTCCTGCAAAGATCATGTCACTCTGCTGCCTCCATGTGGCCACCAAGGTGTCCAGCAACAATACTGGGCGCTTCGAGTAGGATTAGGAGGGCAGGCGGAAAGCTCTTTTCCCTCTTTTTCCAGATACACTCACGCTCCTTCTGTAGCTTCCGCACTCGGATCCTTAGCTCCCGGGGTAGACGTCGCCAATCTGGGAATAGTGGGAAAGTAAAAGTCAGTACGACCCTGCCTGGGGTGGAGCGGGACTTCTGTGAATGATGACTGGTTTTAGAGATAAGGGTTGGGATGAAGGTGAGAAAGGAAGGGGTTGGGTCAAAGTTGCTTGGAACAAAACTGTGGCTTGGATGCCTCCAGGGGAGTGAGGGATAGTCAACAGTTTTTTAGGTAGAACCTGAGAGTGTTTACTAGTATATATAAGGGTCCAGTCTGTAAATACTGAGTGGGGTGGCGGGGGAGGTGGGGGGGGACAGAAGAGGGTGAATGGGGTGGCGGTCAGTGTTGAGACCTTTGAAAGAAGGGCAGTCATTGAAAGGACCCATCACCTACCAGGGTTCCAGTCGATGGCACTGTCAATCGGCCCTGACATCTGATATTTGTCTGAGTAACGCTCCACATCTGAGGGGTCAGAGGCCAAGGGTCAAAGTTTTATCCTTTCCGAGGCCTAGACCAGGGTTGTTCCTGAGGGCCCAGCCCTCTCAATACTTAGGAATTGTCTGTTCCCTCAGCCCACACCCAGAGCCCGGGGGGTCAGCTTCAGTGAGGACCTTCAACCGTCTTGTAACATGTCCCTTTGCCACCGGAAATTACGATTTTTTTGTTCTCTCCCTTAACCCAAAGGCATGGGCCTACCAAGAGGTAGTGATACAGTAAAAAGTATCCTAGAGAGCAAGGAACCAGGGTTCCCATATTCCCTTTGCTCCTTGTTCACGGGGCTAACTTCCACAAGTCTTTCCTCTCTCTGAGCTTCCACTTCTAGGGAACACTGTACTTCCACTGCAGTTAACAAATATCCACTATCCCAGGCCTCCCACGTGCACCCCCTCCTCCAGTCCCTCTTGGTCTCCCCAACTTCTCCACGATCCACTAACCAAAAAAGGTAACCCTCTAGTTAGCAGGGTATCTCAGAGGCCTAACACCAGCCCCCCTTCTGATTGGTTGGTGCCTGTAATATCCAGATTGTTAAAAATTATAATACATCCCCCCATTTATACGTGGGCAATACTTCACCTCCTGCTGTCCCAAGACTATTGCGAAACACAAAACAAATCATGGACACTGTCCTGTGTTTCGAATTCAGGGGTGATTATTATGATCTCCCCAGTCAGACGGTGAGCGTCCTATGCCACTTCTGGCCTCTCTGGCCCCCAGTGGACACTGCCCCTGGGAGGTACCCGGGACGTGATACTAGCATCCGACTGACCTCTCTTGGGGACGGCCGGCCGGATGAAGTAGGGGAGCTGCCTCATGGCCCCTCGCAGCTCCTGCTTCAGCGCCAGCACGTACTCCCCTTCCTCTCCTGAGGGCAGAGGCACAGGGCGGAACTCCAGGGGCTAAGGAGACAGGGCCAGTGGTCGGTCCGGGGAGAAAATGCTGGGGTACAAATGCAGGAGGGTGTCTCCCCCCAGCTCAGTCCCATGCTCCTGCTGAGCGAAGGGCCAGAAGAGAAAAGGGGAGCAACACGGCCTTTTGAAAGCTGGGGAGCCAGGACTGTGAGAGGCCAGGGTAGGCACCTCCTTGCCTGGAGAACACCCATGTGAGCCGGGTGCACAGAGACAGGGAGGAGCAAGAGGAGGATGGTTTCATGATGGCCCAGGAGACATCCAGGGTCAGACCCAGCCAGCCGGGGCACTGGGAGGCCTGGAAGGCAGGGCAGACACTCACGGGGAAGAGTGGTGAAGGCTGCAGTGTGGGTGGGGGCAGAGCATCCCCCTTCCCAATGCCCACGGCCTCCATGTTGAAGGTCAGCTGGCCGCGGCCCCGGCCCCGGCCCCGGCCGGCCATGGTGGAAGAGGCCTGGGTATTCAGAGATCCGGTGAGAAACACCTGATGAAGATAAAAACAAAGGGGAAAAGTGCAGTAGAATGGGTAGGAAACCAGGGAGGTATAAGACACGCAATCTTTTTTCCTGGGACCCGAAATGCCCAGTGTAATTCAATAGGTTTTGACTGAGAAGGCATAGGCCAGGCAGACTACTTCGGGAAATATAAGCATGGATGAGACATGGTCTCAGCAGGACAGATAATTGCAATGCAGTGTGACTGTAGCACAGAGGGGAAGGGGATGAGACCCTTGGATAAAACGTCCCTGCATCCCTAAGATAATTTGATGTTTATCACCATCTGCATATCTACATATGACCTTTTAATTCTCTCTCTCCCCCTGGCTTTCCACACCCAACCAAGCCCCAATTCAACCCAGTTCAATGCATTTCAACAAAACATTTATTCAGAATGTACCACGAAAAAAGTAGTATGACAGGCACTGTGGGGGCACAGGGATAACTCATCAGTCTCTGTCAGTGGCGGGCGTGTGTGTGTGGGGTGGGGGGAGTGAGCAGAGAGGAGAACCGTTACAATCAATTGATCTTTTAAATGCCACTTGGAAGCATAGAACTTGGAACTGGAAGGACCCACAGCGTTATCTAGTCCAAACCCCCGCCGAGTGCAGTACTCCCCTCGGTGAGTTGTCAGTCATTCCGTGTCCGGTGGTATTTTCCTAAAGAGGGGGCGTCCCTTCTCCCCCACGGTGACCCATTCCCCTGGGATTGACTCTGAAGAATCAAAAGCTCCTCTTGCTACTGAACTGAGCTCTGCCTCTTGTCATCGTCAGACTTGCGGGGACCGTCAGATGCAGCTGGCATGGGGGATAAAGTCACCCAGAGAAAATGAAACCTGCCCGGCCTGGCGTGGTTCAGTGGCTGAGCACGGACATATGCCCGGGTTGCGGGCTGGATCCCCATCGTGGGATGTGCAGGAGGCAGCCCATGAATGATTCTCTCTCATCATTGATGTTTCTATCTCCCTCTCCCTTCCTCTCTGAAATCAATGAAAATATATTTAAAAAGAAAATGAAACTTGAAAAAAAGAAGATACCCCAGTAGCAAGGAACATACCTAGCACCCAGATCTTGGTTTCTAATACTATTTTCTAATAAAAGGAACCACGGCTTCTTGAAGAAATGGCTAATTCTAGGACTGGGGCAGGAAATATACAATGAGCCTGAGGTATCTTCTAGTGCCAGTTAGTGCTAAGACAGCAACAAACAAAAAAACCACCACACATGGATGGGGCTACGTCAAAGGAGCAGACGAGTCAAGTGAATGCGCTCCCAATGGCCAAAGCTGGAACAATAACAGAGTAGTATGGGATTATTACCCAAAAGCATAAACTAAATATCCGGGAGTTCATACTAGTATAAATAAATGACTGAATAAATCAATTCATGGGGGAGAAAAAAAATCTCTCATGCAGAATTCCAAATCCATTATGTAGACTCCCCTAGAGACAGAGGGTAGAACTCCCCTCTCCTTCAGTGTTGGCTGTGTATGGGGAATTTTGTCCAAAACGTACAGTTTTTGAAAGGGTAGGGTAGTGACTTTACAATGGAGAAATTGGACGAACACTAACTACTTCAGTCAGGTGACCAAGGTCAATATCAACAATCTT
Source organism: Cnephaeus nilssonii (assembly GCF_951640355.1). Classification (NCBI taxonomy): domain Eukaryota; kingdom Metazoa; phylum Chordata; class Mammalia; order Chiroptera; family Vespertilionidae; genus Cnephaeus; species Cnephaeus nilssonii. The sequence continues at coordinate 38,742,423 of NC_137092.1, forward strand.
AAATCATGTCATGAATATGGACCCTTAATATTGAAGTGATGAAATGGCACTTCACCACTTTACCTCTGTGACCCCCCTCACCCAAATCCACAACCCAGTCTACTCAGGAGAAAAACATCGGACAAATTCCAGCCGAAGAGCATCCTACAGGCCTGACCAGTACTCTCTAACGCTGCCAGTCACCCAAGACAAGGAAGGCCCCCCTTCCGTTGTGAAAGGGGAGAGCAGTCCTAGGGTAGCATTCTTAAAAGTGAAGAACACCATCCCTTTTGTTTTCTGATCAGAGAAGTAATATACATGTATTCTAGAACACTTGGAAACACATAAAGGAATAAAGAAAAAAAATACTTATTTCATGATGACCACCATCTAGTAATAACCATTATTAATATTTTAACATGTATCCTTTTAATTTCATTTCCATGTGTATAAATACATATACATGTACACACACACACACACACACACACACACACACACACACACACACTAGGACCATGACAACTAAATGTCATGTAGTATACTGGATGGAATCCCGGAACAGAAAAAGAGCAGCAGGTAAAACTGAGGAAGTGTGAAACAAGTATGACTTTAAATAATTATAATGTATAATATGGTTTCATAATTGTAACTTATGTACCATACTAATAGATGATGCTACTAATACGGGAAACTGTGTCCCAGGCCTAGAGGAACTTTCCGTACTATCTCTTCAGTTTTTCTGTAAATCTAAAATTGTTTCAAAAAATCAAATCTATTTTAAACAAACCTCGAGTAGCACTTTAAATCCAGTTTCTCAGACCTTCCTTATTTTTGATGAGCTTGGCCGTTTTGAAGAGAACTGGTCAGGTATATGATAGGACGCTCCTCTGCTAGAATTTGTCTCATGTTTTTCTCCCGATTAGACTGGGTTTGGGGGAGGAGAATCACAGAGATAAAGTACCATCTCATCACATCATATTAAGGGTACATAGTAACAACTTGTTAGAGAACAATAAGAAATAATACAGCATATAATTAAGATCTCTTAAATTAGTGATTCATAATGTAATTGTTCCCACAGTCCAGAGAAGGGAGAAAACTAGGAGGTCTGGGATGGTGAGGGGAGGATTTATAAATAACAAAGTCTCAAGTTTGGAAGAGCACTTAGACGTCATGCATTCATTCATGTAACAAATATTTATTGAGCATCTACTACATGCCAGATATAATGCTAGATAATGGGGATCATAGTGAATCCTCTAGACTTGCATCCTTCCTCTGATAAACCATATTTAGTAAATTGTTATTCATCTTCTATTTAAACATATTTAATGAGAGAACACCCTATCTCACTTTGTAAGTCCTTTCATTTTTGGATATTTGTTCTTCAATTAATATTCAACAAACACTCTAGACAAAAAATATATGGCTAAATAAAGGGCATTTTATAAAAGGTTACTTATTAAAAATATTTTAAAATAGTTATAAAGTACTGTAATCTACGTTGCAAACATACACACACATTTATGAATAAAAATGTTCTTAAAGGATATATACCAAAAATTAACATTGATTAATTTAAGGTGGGTTTTCTTTGGGGGGTGGGGGCGTCTGTTATTTGTAATTTAAGGTTTTGTAATGAGAAAAAAATGTTGATTTAAATTTTAAAATATATACCAACAATAATAGATGAGACTAGTAATATGTAGCAGGAAGGAGAGGGTAAAAGAATATGTGTCTGAGAAACTTGGAAAGTTTCAAGTCCAACTACCACGAAAAATTGTGAAGAAAAAGCTGGCTGTTAGTTAACAGATTGCATTTGATCTGATTGACAGAGCACAGAGGGAAGAGAGGGGGACTGGTGGACACCGGAGTAAGAACCCATCACCATGTCTTCAGGCCCTTTCAAGGGAAAGAACACTCCAACTGCTGGCTCCGGTCTCTTTCCACTTGACAGACAGTGGAGAGGGGAGCTGTTTGTTTGTTGATATATTTTTATTGATTTCAGAGAGGAAGGGAGAGGAAGAGAGAGATTGAAACATCAATGATGAGAATCATTGATCAGCTGCCTCCTGCATGTCCCCTACTGGGGATTGAGCCCACAACCCGGGCATGTGCCCTTGACCGGAATCGAACCCGGAACCCTTCAGTCCTCTGGCCAACGCTCTATCCACTGAGCTAAACTGGCTAGGGCTGGGGTGGGAGGAGGGCAGGGGGGCTTGTTTTGACTGCAAAGCAGCCAGGAGTCAGGAAAAGGCCATGCGTTTGAGGTTAGACAAATCTAACTCCATTTCCACATACGTATCAAGTGGCTCCCAACCAGGTGGGGTAAAATAAGACAAAATTTTATCTAATTCAGGCAATAAACTCAACCATCCACCTCCACCCCACTCAGCTCAGTAATTACAATGGGTCTCTTATACTTAAGATTGTGACTGTGTCTCCATTCTTGACAATAAAGTCTCTTATAATCTGGTTCTAAACTACTCTTCTTTAAAATCAACTGTCCCCAGCGTTCACCCCTGCATTCTCCCTCCCGTAAAACAACAACATCTCATATACATTATGCTCATCCCCATGATGTATAACTGTGTGTTATGGTACAAGTTCTTGAGAACAGGTTGCCACAAAACCGAGAGAAAAACCGTTACATGGCATTTAAGGAAGGCAGTGCATGTAGTGGTTAAGAACGTGGATTTGAATCCCAGTTCTGTCATTTCTTAGCTACATAACCTTCAGCAATTTTTAAACTATCTCTAAACTGTTTCCTCATCCTTAAAAGGGGAATAATAAAAACAAAATCATCTTCATTCATTTAACAAATATTTACTGAGTGCTTACTATGTGCCAGGCACTGTTCTAAGAGATCCAGGGACTGAGGCCTAGGGCACTCTACGTTTAGACTTTCCTGTATTTGTAGTGAAAAAATCATCCCAAAGGAATAAATGTGCAAAAGACCTGAACAGACAATTGACAAAAGTCTGACCAATAAAAGACTTTTGCCTGTCAAACGGACAGAGATTTAAATAATAATCAGGCTGTCATGACTTTTGTTGAGATGGACACTCATAATTCACTAGAACACAATCGTTTGAGGGAACAATTTGACCACTTGAATCAACAGCCTTTTTTATTTTTATACTTTTGGAGAGAGAGAGGAAGGGAGAGAGAGAGAGAAAAAAAAAAACACTTATGATCGGATGAAACCTGGAACCTGGGTATATGCCCTGACCAGGAATCGAACCAGCCACCTCTGATATACACGAAGATGCTCCAACTAACTGAGCCAGACAGGCCAGGGTTCAACAGCCTTTTCTAACGTTCATATCCTTAATCTACTAATCCTATTAAAAATTTTATCCTACAGAAATCATCAGATATATAGTCAGAGATATAAGTTCAAGGATGTTCATCAAAGAGTTATTCATAGTAGCAAAAATCCTGAAATAACTTAAATGGTCCAACAAAAAAAAAGAATGATCAAAAAATTCAAAAGATTTATTTTAGACTATTATAGCCATAAATATGACTTTTAAAATATTTTTTATTGATCTCAGAGAGAAGAAAGAGGGGGAGAGAGAGATAGAAACATCAATGATGAGAGAGAATCATTGATCAGCTGCCTCCTGCATTCCCCACACTGGGGATCGAGCCCACAACCTGGACATATGCCCTGACCGGGAATTGAACCATGACCTCCTGGTTCATAGGTCTACGCTCAACCACTGCACCTGCCAGCTGGGCCATAAAAATGACTTTAAATAATATTTACAAACAAAAAAATTCACAATATAATGTGAACTAAGGGGGAACATGATAAAAATTGCATTTATTGTATGACCCTATTTATGCAATACACACACACATATATATATACATGCAGAAAAGAAATAGAAAGGATACATATTAAAATGGTAATAATGGTTATCACTACATCATGGTTATGAAATAATAGGTATTTTTCTTTATATCTTTATGTGTTTCCAAATTTTCTAGAATAAATGTATATTACTTCTGTAATCAGAAAACAAAAAGGAAGGTGTTCTTTATTTTTAAGAATGCTATCACTAGGACTTCTCTCCCCTTTCACAATGTAAGTGTGGGATGCAGTTTGTCAAGCTATATATTTGTTTAGAATATTTGTTGGATATCAATTGAAGAACAAATATCCAAAAATGGAATGACCCGAAAAGTGAGATAGGGTCATTTTACTAAAGACGATTAACTAGAAGCTGGATAACAATTTACTAAACATGGTTTACCCGAGGAAGGATGCATGTCTAGAGTAGAAGATTCATTATGGTCCCCCTTGTCTAGCACAGTCTGGCATATTTATTTATGCTCAATAAATATTTGTTGAATGAATGAATGAATGAATGAATGATATCTAAACATTCTTCCAAACTTGAGACCTTGTGATTCATAAAGTGCCCCCCCACACACACCACCACCCACTATCCCAGTCTTCCTAGCTTTCTCCCTTCTCTGAACTGTGGGAGCAACTATAAAATGAACCACTACTTTTAAGAGACCTTAATTATATACTGTATTGCACTGTATTGTATTTTATCTTTTATGAATTGTTCCCTAACTACATTAGGAATTTAAATTCTGAATCCCCAATTATTCCATTCAATCAACCTTTATTGGGCACTGTGTATTAAGTATTAAACCTGCCCTACAAACATTATATTCTGAGAAGACTAGAACCATCAAAGAGAGAGGGTGCACTAAGTACTCTAATAGAGGAACACATAAAATGTTATCATCAGACTGGGAAACAATTAATTCTTGGGGGGGGGGGGGGCGCGGGGAGGTGGTGCAAGAAAGCTACAGGTAGGAAATGGGTAACCTTTCACCTGAGTCTGGACAGATAACAGAAGCCTGTCAGGCCCCCAGGGAAATACTGTTAGTAGGTTCGAGGAAAGCTGATGCCATTGCAGGGTCAGCAGTACGAGAGTGAGTCGGTCCCACGTTCTGCTTTCACACCTGTCGTTCTGCTTTAATAGATGCGCAAAAGGAAACCGCGGTATTGCTCAGTGCAGCCGGGGACGCAGAAGGGAGAGGGGCGGGCGGCCGAGGGGGCTGAGCAGCCCGCTGCCGGAAAGCTCTGTGGGCCGGTCCCGCAGCGGGCCCAGGTGAAGCGGCTCGGGCACTGCGGGACGGAGGAAGGTCCGAGCCTCCAGGTGGGAGCCTTACCTGCCGCCCCTCCCCCGCGCGGAGCCGCGGCCGCGGCCAACCTGGGACCTGCCCGTCTTCCTCGGGCTGGCTGCGCGCTGGGCCCGCCTCCGCGAGCTCCCCATTGGTGAGTTCTCCCCGCCAATCTAGAGAAGCCGACGGGGGGGGGGGGTCCGCCCCCTGGAAGCCGAGGAGGCGGAGGGCGGGAGGCGGCCGGAACCCGGCGTGGGAGCCGCTAGCGGAGGGAGACGGGGTTGCAGCGTCGCCTGGGCTCCATTATTTCCGCTCTCCTCTCAGACGGAGGAGCCAGCGGCCAGCGGAGTCCCCAGAGCCGGCCTGGCACCCCGGTCTCACCAGCGGGCTCTGCGGGGGCTCCCACGGAGAAATGACCCTGTGCAAGCGGCTCATTAGAGACCAGTCCTGGCGTGACGGCTTGGCCTCTGCTCCACGACTCCAACCTCCCCTTCTACTCCACGCTGCTCCCTCGAGCACCACCAATGAATACTCTTCTGGGGAAAAAAGTCTCTTTCTGTGGGTTGCTGCCACGTCTGAAAGAAGATGGGAAGAGGTTTGGGGGGGGGGAAGGGTTGGGAATCAGAGAACGAGAGTTAGGGAGCAGGAGCCCAGCGTTTCCTGCTCGTTCCATCGCCTTCCTGCTCCTCTTCGCCCTTGGTAAAGGGGACACACACACAGACACAGACCACACACCACACATACACACACACATACACACACACAACACACACACACACAACACACACACATACATATATACACACACACCACACACACTACACACACACACCACACACATACACACACACGGCCCAGAAACAGAGGGAGAGCTCAGAGTGACGATACAATACAGGCGTCAAGAGTATCCCAGGGCCAGAGAAATGGCCTGGCAGCCGAGAAGGCTGCAGGGTGGCGGCCTGTGCCGTCTTGGGAATGAGACAGGAACGGGGCTGGGGGGCTTTGGAGAACTGGCTTAACGTTACCAAGTCCCTGTTTCTTACCACGGGAAGACAGTTCCTTCCTTGCAGTGCTGTGTGAGGACTGGAGATACGTCTGGAAAGTGCTTGGCCCATAGTTGGTGTCCAGTAAGTGGTGGCTGGTAAAAATGGGTGGCTTCCCTGCAGTATTTCTCTCTCCCCCCTTATTTTTAGTACCTTGGGTCTGGTGGCCTCCGGCCTCTGAATTATCTCAGGTGAGTTTTCCAGATCCTTGGGAAATTATTTTTCCTCACCCCCCACTTCCTCTGATGCCTTCCAGCTGGACACAAACTCACTCCTAAAATATGCAGATGGAAGCTATGGTAACCATGGAGACAGGGCAGGTGGCAAGGAGAGGCAGAGGCAGTGAGAGAAACCAATTGCGACCACAGGGGACAGAGACGTGAGGAGCGATTTGGACAGAGACTTCCGAGCAGGGTGAAAAAATAACCTAAGCGAGACCGAGTAAAGAGGTGCAACGAGAGAGGATGTGTCACAAGGTTCGCTCCTGTCTCCCCGCACCCTCGCCCCCAAGAATATGGGGAGGAGGCATCCGGGAATGCCCCTTGCCTTTCCTAAAAATTACCCAAGATTCCCACCCTCCTCATACTTGTTTAAGAGGTCTGTACAGGGACCCGGGGTCCAAGTTCATCTGCGCTGGGTGCTCCGTTTCGGGGGGGGGGGGGGGGGGGGAAGGAGTGAGGATGCTCCACGGTGTCTGACTCCAGCTCGCCCTGACATTTACACTGCGAGACGCCAGCCAGATCTCTCGCCTCTCTCCGCCCAGCATGGACTCCGGCTGCGGGTCCCAGTCGCCTCCCTCCGCCCCTCTGCACAGGGTGCCCCGTGCCGCCTGTGGTAGGTAGGTCAGGTCTGGCGCACAAGCGCACAGGCACCCGCCGAGCGAGAAGGGGGACCGGCTGGAGCTCAAGAACGAATTTAGTTGGTCTCAGTCTGGGTGACAGAGGAATCTTCTCAGAATCCTTTAGGTTTGTTGGGACCGGAGGGAGGTCGGCGAAGCCAGGAGAATCCGGATTGGAGCTCTAGGTTTAGAGGGTTTATGTGTGCATGGGTGGGGGAACGGTTTGGTGCCGGACGCCCCCACCCGCGGAGACGAGGCTATAAATAGCTAGGCAGAGCTCCGCCTTTCGCACCCCACCCCCCCCCAAGCTTCTCTCCTCCCCAGCCGGCGCTGTGCCCGGGGCGCACCGGGAGGAGGGACCAGCATCCGATGCCCGGGCGCAGATACTGACACCAAGGGAATCCAGATGCCCCCCCACGCCATGTGGGCCCCCGGGAACCCGGCCCCACCACCCCGGCGGCCTGGTGGTCCGGGCCTCCGTGCCGGCCGGGCGGAGATTCTGCAGGCATTCAGGTATCTATTGGGGCGCAAAGCCTGGGAGGGGCAAGGGCAAGGCGTGATGGGGAACCTAGCAGGGGCAAAAGAAACCCCCCATTCTCCCCCACCCGTTTTAGGTCCCAAATGCAAGCTGCTTCCCTCCCCCCACTCAATTTATGGGGCTGTGGCAACCTAAAAGAGGTTAGGAACGGGAATGTGTGTGTGAATGTATGGGTGCATGTGCGTGGGTGGGTGGCATTCAGCATCTGAGAAAGGGGGATTCCAAGTGCAGATAAGAAAAGGGGGATGCTGGAAAGGTCTGATGAGCCGGGGGGTGCGGTGGGGGGGGGGGGGTATCTCTGAGCGTGCACGTACGCATTTGCACGCGCGCTGGTCTTTAATGCGGGTGCACCCTTCCCACCTCCTCAGGCATGCTCTGGGGGGAGGTGGCGGCTCCAGGCATGAGTTAGAGGAATGAGAGGAAGGGCTGTGTGCCGTGCACTGGAGATCCCTCCCACCCCACGCCGGGTCCTTCCGCCGGTGCCTCAGTTTCCCTGCCTGAATCAATCAGCAAGGTTTATCTCTTTCTTGCAGGGATTGGCTTCGCCCCTGAGCCCGCAGGCCTCTTCCAGCCATCACCCCCACACCCCTAGCCTTCCCGGGCAGGCCCCAGCCCCGGCTCCACCCGCGCTCTCGCCCCAGCCGCAGCGATGCTGCACACGGAGGGCCACGCGCTCCTTCGGGCCGTGGGTCAGGGGAAACTGCGCTTGGCCCGTCTGCTTCTGGAGGGCGGCGCTTACGTGAACGAGGGCGACGCCCAGGGGGAGACCGCGCTGATGGCAGCCTGTCGGGCCCGCTACGACGACCCCCAGAACAAGGCGCGCATGGTACGCTACCTCCTGGAGCACGGCGCGGACCCCAACATCGCAGACCGCCTGGGGCGCACGGCGCTCATGCACGCGTGCGCCGGGGGTGGGGGCGCCGCGGTGGCCTCGCTGCTCCTCGCCCACGGCGCCGACCCCTCGGTCCGAGACCACACGGGCGCCTCGGCGCTCGTCCACGCCCTGGACCGCGGGGACCGCGAGACGCTGGCCACGCTGCTGGACGCCTGCAAGGCCAAGGGCACGGAGGTCATCATCATCACCACCGACACCTCGCCCTCGGGCACCAAGAAGACTCGGCAGTATCTCAACTCCCCACCGTCCCCGGGGGTGGAGGACCCCGCCCCCGCCCCTCCGAGCCCGGGGGTCTGCGCGTCGCCGTCGGAAATCCAGCTGCAGACGGCAGGGGGGGCGCGAGGGCTGCCGTCCCCTCGCACGCAGGAAGAAGAGGAGAGGCGGGACGTGTTCGAATTCCCTCTTCCCAAGCCCCCCGAGGACCCTTCCCCTTCCGAGCCGCTCCCCAAACCCCCCCGCCACCCTCCAAAGCCGCTCAAAAGGCTGAATTCCGAGCCCTGGGGCCTGGTGGCTCCCCAGCCGGCCCCGCCCGCGGAGGGGAGGCTGGGGATGGAGCGCCTGACCGCCGACTTCAACGGCCTGACCCTGGGCGGCCGACCCCGGCTCTCCCGACGTCACAGCACCGAGGGCCCCGAGGGCCCGCCCCCGTGGGTGGAGAAAGGGACGAGCGGGGGCGCCCTCTCTCGCCGGAACACCGCGCCGGAGGCTCCGGAGGCCGGCCCCCCTGCTGGGCTGCGGCAGAAACTGAGCCGCATGGAGCCGGTGGAGCTCGACTTCCCCGACTCGCCGGAGGGCGGCCGCCCGTCGCTGGAGCGCCGCCGCTACAGCGCCTCCCCGCTGACGCTGCCCCTGGCGGGCTCGGCGCCCTCCCCGCGGCAGTCCCAGGAGAGCCTGCCCGGGGCGGTGTCCCCGCTGAGCGGGCGCCGGCGGAGCCCGGGGCTGCTGGAGCGGAGGGGCTCGGGCACGCTGCTCTTGGACCACATCTCGCAGACGCGGCCGGGCTTCCTGCCCCCGCTCAACGTCAACCCGCACCCTCCCATCCCCGACATTCGCCCGCAGCCCGGAGGTCGGGCGCCCTCGCTGCCCGCCCCTCCCCAGGCGGGGGCGCCGGGCTCTCCTAGGACCAAGCGCAAACTGGTGAGGCGCCACTCCATGCAGAACGAGCAGATCCGCCTGCTCGGGGGCTTCCAGAGTCTAGGCGGGCCCGGGGAGCCGGGGCGCTGAGAGGAGGGACAGAGCCAGGGCGGGATCAGGACCTGGACGGGACAGAGGGAGAACCAGCTCTCTCTCTCTCTCTCTCTCTCTCTCTCTCTCTCTCTCTCTCTCTCACACACACACACACACACACACACACCAGAGACAGGGGGTCCTTTGCATGTGCTCCTGGGCACGGTGCACGCACACATGGGCAAGCGTGTCCACAAGCACAGTTACTCTTATTCGCAGGGGAGGGTAAGTCCTCTTTGCTGGGCACACAGACACGCGCATTCGTGCCCTGGTTACTTCACATGCTTATGAGAATTACCCACAAGCAAGGCGCACAGGCCACTTGTGCTAGGGGCCCCAAGTGGGCCCCAACTTCACTTGCATTTGTTGAGAAGCAGTAGGGAACCCCCACGTATAGGTAGTCTCCAGTCTCCGCCCTCCCACAGAAGCAGCCCCCTGCTTTCCGTGTGTGCCCTGAAACACAGCCCTCTCATGACTGTGCGCACTCTCTGCCCTCTTCGCGACCGTGCCACCCCGTTCTGCAGGTCTCGCTTCTCTCTCCAGGCCTGGCTCCCTGACCACACCCGGCCCCCTGTCCTCACCATTGTCCAGGATACCTTCTTTCCCGGGGGGGTTTCCGGCAGCAACCCCAGCCTCATTCTGCTGCTGCCCTTCCTGCTCTCAGCTTTACTCCTCTATTCCTGCTTCTTATTCCCACCCGGTTCCCCCAGCCAATGCCATACCATTCGCCACCTCATTTCCCCAGGCTGGGCCATGGGCTCTAACCGCTCTTCTGTCTGAGCTTATGAACACTCTCGGCGAGGAGAAGTGGGGAGCAGCCCAAGATCACTCCTCTCTCCACTTGACATATGAAATAAATGTGTTCAGAAGTCTCTGTTTTGTCTCTTGGACCGAGGGGTGTGAGGCGTGGGGGATGAGGAGTGTGGAGGGAGGGGGATGCTAACTACACTAGGATGATCTAGGGATACGTAGACGTGCCACCCATCTTCCTCCCAGGAGTCCAAGTGACCAACTGAGGTTGGAGAAGAAACGGCGCGTGTTCTGTGTCCTCCAGGGCTGAAAGCATAGGCATGATTCAATTTCCCCGTCTCCTCTCAGTCCATCCTCAGAGTCTTTAACTTAAGACTCCTACAAAGAGTTCCTCCCTCCACCATCAGCAGACATATATCCCAGGAGATTAACTTCCCCCTTTCAAGCTTCCTATTTGTTGACCACTCACAGCTTTTCCTCTGGGTTCTAACTTTCATCTCACCAGGTGCATTTCATTCATCTAGGTTCTATTTCCCCATCCTTGATTTCAGGAGAGGGAGGGAGGGAGAGGTAGAGAGAGAGAGAGAGAGAGAGAGAGAGAGAGAGAGAGGCATAAACTTACCTAGGTAAAAATGGCATAATGGTTAGCTGACAAAGGGGTGTAATGAGTGTGTGTGTGTGTGTGTGTGTGTGTGTGTGAGAGAGAGAGAGAGAGAGAGAGAGAGAGAGAATACTCAAAAGAATCCAGACTGATTGACAGATTCTATGAACAAGGGTATGTGTCTTAGTCTGCTCTCTGGGCCTCTCAGTTTGCTAGTTTTCTGCATATGTTCTAACCCTCCCTCAGTCCAAGAGGAGGTGAGGGAGCAGCCCATTCTACTTCTTCTTACTCCCCCAACTTAGAATATGCGAAATCAGAAAATTACCCCACAATGTGGTATAATGAAAAGATCAAAATATTGGGAGTCAGAAGACCTATGTCTGAACCCCCACTCCTTGCCACATTCTAGCTATTTAGTTTGGGCAATTTAGCCTCTCTGAGCGAGCTTCCGTATTCATAAAACAATAAAATCTAGTTAGTGATTGTGATTATCAAATAAAACAATGCTCTAAGTCCATTGCGTAGTGTCTGGCATATAGTAAATATTTTCTCATTAACTGTCAGCATCCTCCCTTGCTTTTTAGCTCCTCCCTCAATTGCATGTGATCTTGGCAAAGTCACATCAATCACTTCTCTGGGCCAGTTTCCGCATCTGCATCTATAAAATAGACAAATGGCCTCGAAGTGTCCCGTCCCTCCGTCCACAGTTCTTCCCGGCCTTGCTTCCAGGCCAACCCCCGCCCCCGCCCCCCGCCCCCCGCCCCCCAAGCCTCGCCCGGGGTCTGGGCGGCTTTTCAGTCCTCCCGTAGACGCCCCGAGCTCAGGGGCGCTCCCGTGGAGGCGTTCGCCTTTTCCCTTTGCAATTGGGTGCTCGGAACCGCCACCTCCTCACCAATGTGCCAATGGCGGGGCCGGAGCCCGCCAGCTCCCGCCCCTCGCCGGTGATTGGCATAGGACCGGGCTGGTCCCCGCCCCCGCTTGACGGGCGGCTGGGCCTGGCACCGCCCTCAGTCCCGGGCGCTCGCTGGCCGGGGTGTTGGGACCGTTAGCTCGCCAGGCTGGCAGGCTCGGGCCGCGGCTCCCGGGGCGGCAGGGATGGAGACGATGCGAGCGCAGCGTCTGCAGCCGGGCGTGGGCACCAGCGGGAGGGGCACCCTGCGAGCGCTGCGCCCCGGAGTGACCGGGGCTGCGGCTGCCCCCGCCACACCCGCAGTGGGCTCCCCGCCGGCCCCCCCGCCCCCCGCACCGCCCCCGCCGCCCCTGCTCCTGTCCGGGGCCCCCGGGCTGCCACTGCCCCCCGGCGCCGCGGGCAGCCCGGCGGTGCTGCGGGAGGCAGTGGAGGCCGTGGTGAGGAGCTTTGCCAAGCACACGCAGGGCTATGGCCGAGGTGAGTGTGCGGGTCTGGCCTCCTGCGGGACACGCTCTGCACGGGAGCCCCGCTCCCACAGTCCTCTGGACCGCTTTCCTGGCGCAGAGCCTCACATGCATTTCCTTTTGGGGAGTTTCCTTCTGCGCTACACGCTCACACACACACACTCACACACGCACACACTCACACACTCACACACTCACACACACCCCTCCCCTTCACTGAGTTGCTACTATATTCTCAGGGACCCCCTTGTACAGATAAAACCCTCTTTTCTTCCCCACCTTTTCTCCTTCCCAAAGGGAATTCCTTCTGTAGCTGAATGCCTTCCCAGCTCTCTGCCTTCGAGGACCGGTCCCCATTGTGTGGGATCCCAGCCTTTATCTCAGACCCAAGACGTTTCTCACCCATAGGCTCCCCGTCTTTCTTCTGTGACCCCAGCCATTCCTGGGCTCCCTGTGAATTTACCCCATCTCCTTGACTTCTTCATTCTTCTCTTATTGTCACTCTGAAATGTCCAGTGCAACTTCGGATTTGCTGGGGGATTCCGCAGTGCCTTCACGAGTGGCCCATAACAGCTGTGCTTTTAAATCTGGGGCCATCCCATCGAGCTCGCACCAGCTTTCTGGGACTTGGTACCTCGCTTTCGTGTCTTTTTTTAGTCTGAAGCCTCTCATCTCCGGCCTATCTGCCTGGCTCTGTTTTCCTGGCTTTTGCCCAAGAACTCAGGATAAATCCTAGGCCTTGGCTCTTTGCATGTTAAATTCTGTGGAAATGGGCCAGGCAGAAATCCGATTTCCATTAGAAATCTTCATCTTAAAGATGCCTAACTTCTAGGGCTCCTGAGAAGGGGAATGTGAAGGTTTTCTTTGTTGTGGTGGTTAGCCAGTGCAGAACTTCCTGAGTGTGAGCTCCAGATTTCTAATGTAGCAAGGAATACAGAGTGAGGGTGTGGGATACCGGATTTAGGTCTGGAATTTCTGAGACATCGCTTCTCGCTGTCTGGTCAGTCCTGTCGGACACGGAGTGACTAAATCTGTAACTTTCTAGTGTAATAATAACGCAGAGAAAGAGAGCAGGGCTTTCTCTATGGACAGGAATGAGGTTGTTTTTTTCTCCCTAAGAAAGCGTAATGAAAAGAGCACATACAGGGTTTGGAGTCAGACAAATCTGGATTAATCCCAGATTAAATCTCTGCCACTTGCCACTGTGTCTTTGGGGAAGTGACTTCACCTCATTGAGCTTCCCCTTCCTCCAGGGCTAATTGTGTGGATTAAATGAGATACTGCTCCTAACACATAACGGTCCTTCAAAGTGATGTGTATGATCTCAAAACGTATTGGTTCATACTTCCTTGGGAAGGACACATCTCATTTTCTCCCGCTCTTAAATCCTGACCGTGTAGCCCGACCAGCTTGGCTCAGTGGTTGAGCACCAACCTGTGAACCAGGAGGTCCTGGTTCAGTTCCCGTCAGCACATGCGCGGGTAGCAGTCTCTCTCATCACTGATGTTTCTATCTCTCTCCCTCCCCCTTCCTCTTGGAAATCAATAAAAGAATATTTTTAAGAAAACGAAATCCTGACAGGGTATACCTAAAGATTCCTAGGAAAACAGATTCTTTTATATATATATATATATATATATATATATATATATATATATATTATTGATTTTAGAGAGGAAGGAAGAGGGAGAGATAGAAACATCAATGATGAGAGAGAATCATTGATTGGCTGCCTCTTGCACGCCCCCTACTGGGGATCGAGCCCACAACCCAGGCATGTGCCCTTGGCTGGAATCGAACCTGGGACCTTTCAGTCCGCAGGCTGACGCTCTATCCATTGAGCCAAACCAGCTAGGGCGGAAAACAGATTCTTAAATCCACTTGGTTATATGTGCCTAATGCTATATTTACCCACAGTTTCCCTTTGTTCTCCAACGTTTTCCGTTTCCACCATGGAGCAGGCACTCCGCTAGGTGCTGGGAATACAGATGCACATAATTCTGAAATTCACCAGGAGGGCATGCAGTTGCTTTTCTAGCTTAACTCTTCCATGTGGCCGGCCTACGCGAGGCAACTGCCACCAGCGACTGTCCTGCTGCTTCAGGTCTCTGAGATGAGACCAAGGGAGGGTCTGCCCCGAGCACAGGAGACAGGCCCCCTCACTCCCAATCTCAATCGTCCTCTCGGGAACTTACAGATGATTACTAACATTGCAGAGGAGTGTATCCTTTTTCTTGTCTGTGCTACCTGGAGAGCCTCTGATTTGGCTAAACTGTGTGTCCTGTAAAAACCTTTCATTTCCTTAGGAAGGCTGAGGGAACAAGGGGATAGGACTGACAAAGAGCAATCAGGCAGGCTGCAGATTCTGCGGCAATTCTGTCTTCCAGCCTCCCTGCCTCCCACCACACTCCTCATTATTTTTGAGTTTCTCATTTCCAGTCTGGGTGTCCAGCCAGTACTTTGGGGGAGTTTGGCAGATAGTTCAGCTTCAGGCAAGCAGAATCTCAGCCGATTTGGCTCAGAAGTCCTTCACCACATGGAATCACTTACTCTGCTTCGATTAATAGGCAAAGCTGCCCTTGGCATGTACCCCCATACCCTTGTGACTGATGGCATGGTATTTGGGGGCTGGCTCCATTCCCCTGAATAGAATTTACCTTGGTCTTTGCCCAGACCGTTCCCTGACTGAATCATCTTCAATTCACATCCTTCATCTTCTGGCTGCTCCCAATTCACCTTTCCCAGTCATGGTCTTCAGCTTTATCTTCAATCGGGTAGGATCTCAGCACTTATACAAGACAAACAAACCGAACTCTTTGTTATTTCACCTGTTTGTCTATATCCCCCTCACCACCAAATCCCTGCCCAAGATACACACATAGCTCCATATGCTGTAGGATCTTTTCTTTTTTAATATATATTTTTTATTAATTTCAGAGAAGAAGGGTGAGGGAGAGAGATAGAAACATCAGTGATGAGAGAGAATCATTGATTGGCTGCCTCCTGCACGCCCCTTACTGAGGATGGAGCCCACAACCCGGGCATGTGCCCTGGAGCAGAATCGAACCCGGGACCCTCCAGTCCATAGGCCAATGATCTATCCATGGAGCCAAACTGGCAAGGGCTGCTGTAGGATCTTAATTTGTACTGCATAGGACTTAGAATCAGAGAGCCTGGCCCTCTGAAATAGTGGCTGTGTGATCTTGGATAAATTATTTAATCTCTCTAGGCCTCATCTGTTCCATTCATTCATCTAACAAATATTTATTGATCACTAACTAGATGCAGTGAGGAACAAGACAGATACTCAGTTCCTATCTTCACGGAACTCAAAGTCCACTTTACAGAGCATGTGTGAGGATTAATGGTGAAATAAAGCAGATAGTACAATAGAGAATTGGCTTTGGAGGCAAACAAACCTTGGTTCTAAATCCGGGTTTGGCCCCTATGGCCTGTTTTTTAGCTTGTTCACTTTTTATAAAATGAATATTACAATACCTGTCTTGATTAAATGAGATAATGGCCCTGGCCGGGTAGCTCAGTAAGTTAGAGCCGTGGTCGGCAAACTGCGGCTCACGAGCCACATGCGGCTCTTTGGCCCCTTGAGTGAGGCTCTTCCACAAAATACTACGGCCTGGGCGAATCTATTTTTGACGAAGCGGCATTAGAAGTTTAAGTTTAAAAAATTTGGCTCTCAAATGAAATTTCAATCGTTGTACTGTTGATATTTGGCTCTGTTGACTAATGAGTTTGCCTACCACTGGGTTAGAGCATCGTCCTGATATGATAAGGTTTCAAGTTTGATTCCTGGTGAATGTAAGGTGTGCAATACATAGTACTAATGAGTGATTGCTATTGTTATGCATTTGGAAATGCTTTGAAAACTGTGCATATGATAGGTATGTTAGCATTACCATTTCCTTTGCCCCCCCCCCCACCGCCTTTTCCCCGCATTGAATACATAGAGTTTCCTTCTAATGTTTGACAGCTGGAAATCTCTAAATTGGCATGATTGACTGAATGACTTCCCTTGCTAGGCAACTTCTGCATTGCTCTCTTCACACCTATTTTTAAAAAATTATTGTTCTCCCTTTACATCACCGTATGGTTCCATGATTGAAATTCTGCCCAGCTTTCTACTAGGTTGAACAAGTGAATCTTGTGTGGTATTTTCCATTTAGTTGTTTCTTTTCCTCAGAGTTCAGACAGCTTCTTAGCCTGTAAGTGACCATGGAGTTAAATTGATTGGTTGAATATATCCAATTTTTGGAGTGTTGGATTAGACCCTGTATCAGTTTTCTGTGCTTGCTCTAATAAATTATCCCAAAATTGGTCGTTTAAAACAACAGAAATTTATTCCCTGACAGTTCTGAAGACCAGAAGTCCAAAATCAGTACCAGTGGGCCCAGATCAAGGTGTCAGCAGGTCTGTGCTCCCTCCAGAGAGGCTCTCGTGGACCATCTGTTTGTCTGTCTCTGCTAGCTGCTGGTGGCTGCCAGCATTCCTTGGCTTGTGGCTGCATCACTCCCATCCCTGCCTCCAAGCTCTCACTGCCTTTTCCTCTTCTGTGTTTCATCAAATATCCTTCCCTAAGGGCATTTGTTGTTGTATTTAGAGCCCACCCAAATAATCTCCCCATCTTAAGATCATTAACTTAATCACACCTACGAAGTCTTTGTCTCATGAGGTCACCTGCACTGGCTGCAAGGATTAGGACGTGGACCTCGTGGGAGGGGCATCATTCAGCCTACCACAGCCCTCTCCCAAAGTCACTGTCACTTTGCAGTCCCTTCCTTCCAGAGAGTCTGTGCACTGTGGCCCATTCAGGAGTAACCCTACAAAGGGAAACAGAAAATGTCAGGTAAAATAGTGCTCACCAGCTTCCCTGTCTTCAGAACAATGTGAGTTCAGTCAGGCCAGCCTACTCCCGCCCTCCTGGATCAGAGAGTACCTTCTCACTCACCTTTCAATTTCATTATCTATTTATCCATGCTCCCACCACAGAACTGTGTTTATTTTATGACATAAAATATTTACGGTCATTTCCTATGTTGTTTTAATGTTTTTACTCTGGTGGATGTGCAATCTAAACTTCTCATTCCACTTAGACATTCACATAACATTTTATCTCCTAAAGCAAAACCAAAATTTCTCTCTTTTTTTGTTGCTATTTAACATCATGGTACAAGTAATTAAATATTCCTGTATCTTGGTCTTTCTTCTCCCTTTCAGCCCAGCATCCATCAGTGGCTTCCAAAACGCAAGTGCGGCTGTCAGCTGTGCAGGTCTCAGTCCTTGCTACCCCCTCCCCCCATCTCACCGTTCTTTAACCATTCTTATGTAACCCATTATTTATATCCATGGTTACTCACTGAAAATCTTATAAAACTATGAGCAACACCCCCCCGCCCCACACACACACATAAATACTGACATGTGCACACACATAATTCTCCTATAGTTTTAGGGGGATTTTGAGCCCCCATAAAGCTTAACCATGGACTGGGCCTTAGCCGCTGGGTTAAGATTCCCAAATTGAAATGGCATCGGGATGTCTACCTTCACACCCCCAGCTCTGCCACAGCTGTGTGAGGCGCAGCCCGTCACTTCCCCGGCCTTAGCCTGAGCTGGACTAGATCATCCCTGAAGTCCCTTTCAGCTCTAAGAATAAGCGAGTCTATGAGCATTTTCAAATGCAGATCACAGTTCATTGCTTTTTTTCCTGAGCACTTGCCCAATTTCCCATTTCATATTCCCGTTTCTGAAACCAGGCTCCCTATTTCCTCTGGCTTTGAGAAATCATTAAAAAATAGTCCTGTGCTCTGTCCCAAGAGGGGTTTAGCTGGATATCAAATGGACACATGCTTTCTGACAGGACCTTCCCCGTTCTCGTCTCTCTTCTCCTTCCTTTATCTCCTCACTCGCCCTGCGGTTTGCTTGTAAGGAGAGCTGTCATCCCGCGCTTTGTGTTAAACTGTCTCAAAGAGGGAGCCGGGCCTGAAAAGATCTCAATGGAAAGAACAAAGATGGCTAAGCTTTCTGGGCAGCAGTGACCTTTGAAGAGGCCCTGCCAAAACGAAGGGTGGGAAAGAGTTTCCTTTTCATGCTGTCTTTTCATGGAAGAATGCGCATTCTAAAAAGTCGGTTAAATATAGGGTATTAGAAAAGAGCTTATGCTGCCTTTCAGACTCTGGCTGCTACGCGGAGTGCTTGCTTCAGCTGTAGAGCAGGTGAGATAACAGTTGCCGTTGGCCACTAGCTTTTTAACGCCTTGCTGGCAGGGAATGTATGTTGTTTATATTTGCATCCCTAACGCCTAAAATAGAGCGATGCACCTACCACACACTCACATGTTTGCTTAATGTGTGTGTGGCAGCCATGAAAATGTGCTCTTTACACCCTGGCCGGTAGCTCAGTTGGTTATAGCATCATCCTGCTACACCAAGGTTGTGGGTTCAATCCCCGGTCAGGGCACATATAAGAATCAACCAATGAATGCATGAACAAATCAATCTCTCTCTCTCTCTCTCTCTCTCTCTCTCTCGTCAATAAGAATTTTTAAAAAGAAAGAAAATGTGCTGTCCATGTCCCCTGCTGCAGGAAGCATAATTGACTGACAGCCTTACCCTGCTGTCCCCTCTAGGTCCATCCCCACATTTGCACCGAGTCTACATATCCTGTAGGCAATTC
The DNA here is from genome assembly GCF_951640355.1 of Cnephaeus nilssonii. Lineage (NCBI taxonomy): Eukaryota > Metazoa > Chordata > Mammalia > Chiroptera > Vespertilionidae > Cnephaeus > Cnephaeus nilssonii. The sequence continues at coordinate 38,761,512 of NC_137092.1, forward strand.
CCAGCCCGGGACTGAGCGCAGCAGGGCTACTAACTCAGGCGCGGCCTAGTGAGACGTGGGACTCCTTTGGCAGGAAGACTTCCCACTGGCCTAGCCAAACCTTTCTGAGAACTCTGCCGCAATCTCTCGTCTCCAAACCTCCTTCCTTCCCTCTCTCCTTCCACAGGTGTCAGACCTTCAGCCTGGTCTAAATGCTCTCCCTTCTCCCACTTCCTCCCCAATAAACGTCCTGCATATCTACCCATCTTACTGTCTTCTTAAAGACAGACTTAAACTAACACAATCCTATATAACAAAAGCCTAATATGCTAAGTGTCTGACCCTTGGACCAGTCGCTAGGATGTGCACTGACCACCAGGGGGCAGACACTCCGACCAGTAGGTTAGCTTGCTGCTGGGGTCCGGCCGATCGGGACTGGGCAAGACGGGCTGGACACGCCCTGGAGCCCTCCTGCAGTCCCTCCCTGGCCCGATCTTGCACCGGTGGGGTCCCTCGGCCTGGCCTGTGCTCTCTCGCAATCCGGGACCCTTTGGGGGATGTCGGAGAGCCAGTTTCAGCCTGATCCTTGCAGGCCAGGCCGAGGGACCCCACTGGTGCATGAATCCGTACACCAGGCCTCTAGTATAAAAGAACTAGAGGCCTGATGCACAAAAATTGTGCAAGAGCAGGCCTTCCTTCCCCTGGCTGCCGGCACCAGCTTCCCTCTGGCACCCAGGACCCGGGCTTCCCTCACAGCCCCGGCTTCATCGGGAATGTCCTCCAGAAGGATGTCCAGTCTAATTAGCATATTATGCTTTTATTATATAGGATGAATGACAGATGATGTACCATAGAATTGTACCACTGAAACTTATATAATTTTATTTAACAATGTTACCACAATAAGTTCAATATTTAAAAAAGGATGAATGAGTCCTTGTAACTGAGAGTAGAAAGTGGTCATGTTGCAAGATATTGGAGAATATTTGTGATGGTTTATGATTATGAGGCTTTAGTTAAAGCCATTTAAAATGTTTGAACCCTAGAGTCAAAGTGATCCTTTCCAAAGGCAAACTGATCTCATCCCTCCTTCCATATAAAACCCTCAGTGGCTTCCCATTGCTCTTAGGATAGAGCCAGCACTCCATCATGGCCTGAAGGTCCAACCTGGTCTGGTCCCTGCATCCTTTTGCAACCTCATCTTGTATTCTACTTCCCCTCGCTCTCTCTTTTCTAGACACATTAGTCCCTTTATTCACCATATTCCCGGCTGCTACAGACCCTTTGTACATGCCATTCCTTTGGTTCAGAGCACTAGTCTCTCACCTTTTTGCCTAGTGGATTCACATGCATATCTGAGCTTAAATATCTCCTCCTCAGGGTGACTTCTTAAGTAGGTCAGATGTTCCTATAACATTTCTCGCCATCTACCCCTTCTTTATAGCACATATCACACTGGCTATTTGAATATCTCTCTCCGTCTTTAGGCTGTAAGCTCCATAAGGAAAAGGAGCAGTCTATGGTTTATGCTCACTCTTATAGCCCAGCATCCAGCACAGAGTCTAGCACAGAGTAGGTACTCAATACATTTTTGTGGACTAATTGGGCCCAAGTATTAGGGGGCTGAGGGCCACTGTTCTGGAATATAGTGTTGGGTCTGGAGTTTGATTTTACCCTATTTATAGCTAATAGTTAGCCGGTTACTGTTTCATGCATGCTGGCAGAAGTCAAGAAATTCTGGTTCAAAAACAAAGGGCTTTATTACTCATAGCACAGCAAGTAGCATGAGCATCATGTTTGTTTGCACCAATTCCCTTTGCCTCCCAAGTCCGACATTGAAGGTTTGTTCTTTGTCTCATAGAAAGATATTATCTCATCTGTCAAGGTTTCTTGCTGCAAACACAATCCTGAGAAATGGCCCAAGTACAGAGCAGACACAGCCTTGAAATCTTGCCATACCCAGCAAGATTTCAAGGAGATTGCAGCAGACCTGTGGAGGAATATCTCCCAATATACAGTTTCTCCAAAAAGTATCTATGTCTAAAGAAAGCCTCAGAAGAGAAATTCATTTCTCTCTTTCTTTCTTTCTCTCTCCTATGTATACATAGATAATATACTAGAGGCCCAGTGCACTGATTCGTGCACCAGTGGGGTCCCTCAGCCTGGCCTGCGGGGATCAGTGGACCTCCGCGCCACTGAAGCCCGGCCTTGTCCGCCAGCTCGTCGGGCTCCAGCCCGCTGTCCCCTTTGATCCCTCATAGCACAAAGTCGTGCGCAAAGTGGCAAGTGGCTGGGGAGAGGTTGGCCCCGCTGCACCACCTGGGTGCTCAGGGGGAGTGTCCATGAGAGGCCGTTGCAGCTCGCCAGCCCTCAGCCCAGCATCTGGTGCCCATCTGTCAGCTAAGCGGCGCTCCTGCTGTGGGAACACACTGACCACCAGGGGGCAACTCCTGCTGAGCATCTTCCCCCTGGTGGTCAGTGCATGTCATAGCTACTGGCCAGTCATCTGGTCATCTGGTCGTCCGGTCATCCAGTCACTTAGGCTTTTATATATATAGACTAGAGGCCTGGTGCACGAATTTGTGCATGGGTGGGGTCTGGCCAGCCCACCCCAATGGGGGCCGATCGGGGCTGGGATGTCAGGGGGGGTGGAGAGGGGCCACGAATGGTTGGCTGGCCAGAACCCTCCCGATTGGGGGGTGGGCCAATCGGGGTGGGGCAGGCTGGGGGGAGGGGTCGCAGGAGGTTGGGGGGGTGATTGGGGCCCTGATTAGGCCAGTTGGCCACCGCAGTGCACGTCATAGCTCCAGTTGCTTGGCTTTTATATATATAGATTACATCTACATATATATAATATAAATTATATATACACTAGAGGCCCAGTGTACGGATTCGTGCACCGGTGGGGTCCCTCAGCCTGCCCTGCACCCTCTCACAATCCAGGACCCCTCGGGGAATGTCAGAGAGCCGGTTTCAGCCCAATCCCCGCAGGCCAGGCCAAGGGACCTCACCAGGGCATGAATCCATGCACCAGGCCTCTAGTATGCATATAAGAGCTTTGGTTAAATCTCTTCCTTCCCCCTCCCCCTTCCCTCTGAGATTCATCAGTCTGTTCCATGTTTCCAAGCCTGTGGTTTCCACTCCTGCATTGAGCGTCTGCCCCCTGGTGATCAGTGCGTATCAGAGCTACCGGCCAGTCAGCCAGTTGCTTAGGCTTTTATATCCTAATATATAAAAATCCAGGGTCCGTAACTACTGACCGAAGGCTCAACTGAACACCAGAAGTCAGTCCTGCCGCCGCCAGTGTGGGCGCCGCGACCCAGCACTGACTGCCGAGGGGGCTGCAGATCAGGCCCGGAGAGAGGCCGGAAGAGAGAGGCAAGGTCTGATCCACAGCCTCCGTGGCAGCTGTTGATCAGCTGTTGCCTCTCTCTCTCTCTCTGGGCCTCGCCAGCAGCTGCGTCTCTGTTTCTCTCCAGGCCTCTGCAGGGGCTGCTGATCAGCCCCGCCTCTCTGATCAGGCCCGGAGGTAGGCCCGGAGATGCTGACTGGCATAGAAACCAACCAATCAGAACTAAATCTGGGTGAACTGTGAGGAGCCAATGGCTGCCTAGGAGTCGGAGCTTTTGACGCTGACTGGCATAGAAACTGACCAACCAGAACCAAATTGGCAGGCAGCGGAGGGCAGTTAGGGATGAGATCAGGCCTGCAGGGGAGGGCAGTTGGGGGCGAGATCAGGCCAGCAGGGGAGGACAGTTGGAAACAACCAGGCCGGCAGGGAAGGGCTGTTGGGGGCGAGATCAGGCCAGCAGGGGAGAGTAGTTAGGGACAATCAGGCAGGCAGGAAGGTGAGCGGTTAGGAGCCAGCGGTCCCAGATTGTGAGAGGGATGTCCGACTGACAGTTTAGGCCCAATCCCACAGTCAGACATCTCCCAAAGGGCCCCCAATTGGAGAGGGTGCAGGCTGGGCTGAGGGAACCCCCCCTCTCCGTGTACGAATTTCGTGCACTGGACCACTAGTATATAGATAATATACACATAGTATTCCAGGAGGTAAAAGGAATCTGGCCATGAGTTTGCTTGCCAGAAGCATATGCTTGAGAATGGCTAATATGACCATATTTCTTTGAATGGCAATATTATATAATGGTTAACAACATTGACTACAACCAAGACTTCCTGGGTTTGAATTCTTGCTCTGCTGCTTTCTAGCTATTACATCCTTGGACAAGTTATTTAACTTCTCTATGCCTCATTTCCCTAATCTGTGAAATCCTCCAGGTTGAGCATCAACCTATGAACCAGGAGGTCACAGTTCAATCCCGGTCAGGGCACATGCTCAGGTTGCAGGCTCGATCTCCAGTGGGGTGTGTGCAGGAGGCAACAGATCAATGATTCTCTCTCATCATTGATGTTTCTGTCTCTCTCTCCCTCTCCCTTCCTCTCTGAAATCAATTTTAAAAATATATTTTTTAAAGTATCTGCCTCATAAGGTGGTGAAACGGGTGACATACAGTAAGTGTTCAGTACATGTTAACACTTACTATTGTGGTGACTATTATTATTCTAGGGCAGCTGGCCAATTGTGGAATAATCTACTTGCACTTCATCAGGCAGTGATAATGGTCTGCTAACCTTGGAAATGCTGCCTTTAATGTTTAAGTTACCTTCCCTTTGAACTAATCAAAATGTGAACTAGAAAGGTGGGGGAGGAGGGCAGGCATGCAAATGGACTTAATCACAGTCTAAGTTTGTTAGTTTTTAAATGCTTTTAAAGAGACTTAGGAGGGTAGACTCTTAACGTAGGCACAGGTTACAGATCCTCTATTCAAGCAGAGCACCACTTGGCATTGTTCTCTTTGCTGCACTAACTACTTCCCTTTTGTAGTGAACGTGGTGGAGGCGCTTCAGGAATTCTGGCAGATGAAGCAGTCCCGTGGGGCTGACTTGAAGAACGGGGCTCTCGTGGTTTATGAGATGGTTCCCTCCAACAGCCCTCCCTATGTCTGCTATGTCACCCTGCCTGGGGGAAGTTGCTTTGGGAGTTTCCAGGTAAGAGTTGTAAAGCAGCAGTAGCAAACGTAATTGCTTTGACTTTGGGTGGTGGGCATACAATGCCATATACAGATCACGTATCATAGAAATGTGCATTGAAACCTATATGACCCTATTTACCCTCATAAATGTATTAGTCTACTCTCCTTAGCTCCCTACATATCACCATTTAAACACATTTAAACATTTATTGACCCTAATAAATTTAATAAAAGAAAAAAGATAATTGCTTAGGTGCTAGTAATGGCTTTCTTTCTCTATCACTTTGGACATTAAATCTCTGTTTGAAATCACATATTTGAAGACCTGAACCAGTTCTGGGCAAATCATTCTGCTAAGCATCTCAGGCTCATTTGACCACAAAAGAGCCTCAGTCACGTGCTTTTCTTTTTAGCCTGCAAAAAGGCAAACCCACTTTGAATTTGAACAGTGATTAATAATGCCCTTATTCAGTATATCAGACTATCAGCATCAAACCCATGTTCTGATCTGGCTTTTCAACGTCCTGCCATCTCTTTTTGAGAACGTAGAGTAATACTCCTTGCCCCGAGTATGTTTCCATAGGCATTTACTAAGGAGAGCAATGTTTGGGTTCTCTAAGAGATCAAAAGGGAGGGACTACAAACGGTGGAAACATTACTCAGCTAAGAGTTAGGAGATTCACATTCTCATTCCCTTGACTGCCAGCAGGGGCCTCAGTTTCCCCATCTGTCATATGAAGGAGAGAGGTTCGAGTATTTCTAAAGTCTTTCTAGTACTAGCATTCTACAATTATATGAAAGACCTGTAATATAGGATGATGAAGAGTGGTTGCTATTACAAGGTAATGAGAAATTTGAGTAGCGTAAATATTATCATCAAAGATGGATTCTTTACATTACAGACAGGAAGGCAGCCCTCTGAAATGTTAACTTAGAGTCTGAATAGGAATTTAGAAAAGAGAATAGACACTTTGTTCTGTTTTCCATGTGGTTTGTGTAGCCCTTAGACAAAGTTATAAGCCCTGCTGTGTGCTTCCATACACCTTGAACTTCTCCTGACATATCGTAATTGTTTATCTCTCCTGGGGGGTGACACTCCATGGAGGCAGAGATAGCATCTGTTTTCTTCCTTGTTCAGTTTTTTAAAATTAATTTATTTATTGAATTTTAAAAATATATATTTTATTGATTTTCTACAGAGAGGAAGGAAGAGGGATAGAGAGCTAGAAACATCGATGAGAGAGAAACATCGACTAGCTGCCTCCTGCACACCCGCTACCGGGGATGTGCCCACAACCAATGTACATGCCCTTGACTGGAATCGAACCTGGGACCTTTCAGTCCGCAGACCGACGCTCTATCCACTGAGCCAAACCGGTTTTGGCTATTGATTTTTTTTTTTTTTTAAGAGAGAGAGAGAGAGAGAGAGAGCAAGGGAAAAAGGGAAGGAGAGAAAGACACAAAGAATATTTTTCCATTGATTTTGAGAGAGTGGAAGGGAGGGGGAGAGAAAGAGAGAAACACGGATGTGAGAGAGAGGCATTGATTGGTTGCCTCCTGCACAGGCCAGATCAAGTCTGCAACCGAGGTACGTGCTCTTGACCGGAATCGAACCCAGGACCCTTCTGTCCATGGGCTGATGTTCTATCCACTGAGCCAAACCAGCTAGGGCCAACCCGCCACCTTTTGGTGTATGGGATGGTGCTCCAACCAACTGAGCCATACTGGCCAGGGCCCTTGTTCAGGTTTGAATCCCTACCATGAAACTCAGCACTTAAGTAGGCACTTAATAAATCTGTTGCATGAATGAGTGCCATTGAAGCTCAGTTCCTGCCCCAAATAGAAAAGGCCCTCAGGAAGCTTCATTTAAAATCAGATAGCTACATTTTCCCCTTAGAGCCTCAAGCCATTTGAGAGAAATAAGTATGTGCCCAGAATGACTAATGTTTATGCTTCCTCTTCTTTCCTTCCCTTCTCACACTTCATCATATTGCTGAATAAGGACTTGGTTATTTTATGGTGATGCCCAAAGCTGAACCATTGTAGTAATTCGATTTCTCTTATTTCCTGAAAGAGTGGGATTATCTATTGCGGCCCCCTTTGGATGGTCTGTTTTATATTCACTTTGGCAGCTGAAATTTCTTCCATTGTTTTTTTTTCATCGATGACCTCTCAGAAACAGCATTAGACAGTAGAGTGGACAGCAGGCTAATAAATAGAAAAGTAGAAACAGAGAAATTGAAGAAGCAAGATTTAGGGTTAATATACCAAGCACCATATGCCGTCTCAGAGAGACCTGTCAGCTAAAGGAAATTGGGAATTATTGATAATGAAGTATGGTTAAGGAGCAAACATATCCTGGGCTACTTTTAAAAATTGTAACATCACTTACCTCCTTTCCTCTAATCTTAGTCATAAATGACAAAGGAGCCCAGCTGGGTGTGGCTCAGCGGTTGAGCATGGACCCAGGAGCCGAGGTCACAGGTTTGATTCCCGGTCAGGGCACATGCCCAATCAATGATTCTCATTCATCATTGATGTTTCTATCTCCCTCTCCCTCTCCCTTCCTCTCTCAAATCAATGAAAATATATATATTTTTAAAGATGACAAAGGGTACGGAGGCCTTTGAAGCAGCCAGTGAAGATGAATTATAAAGGATTACTCTGGTGCCTAGGGGTCTGAAGTTGAATGATGAAATCAGACTGTCCCAGGACACCTATGTTGGATACAATGTGAAAATATGAATTTTTAATTCTTCTTGCTTTCATTAGGTCAGCCTTCCTTTCCCTAGACACCCCTCTTCTCCTGTGTCCCGGGGGATAAAGAAGACTACAGATTCCTTCTTCAAACCTTGGGCTCTGCTCAGGGATAGCTCCTGGGTTCATTACGTTATTGGGGGAACTGCTCAAGCTAAAGGGGAAGGCCAAGAGTCCCGGATGAGACTAGCGCCCCCCTGCAGAAGCAGCCTACACACAGTCTGTCCTAACCTTGGGTTATCCAGAGGGATGAAAAGTCTCGCCTGTCCACAGAACAAGAGAACAAGGCACAGATTTCTAACCGGCTGGCCAGAATCTGGCTTTTGAGTAATTAATTCTGTTGACAGTTTAAGCAGGGCTATTTTTCATATCCAGTGATTATATGCTGACTTCAGCAGCCTTCCTCACTCTGCTTTCAATTTGGTATGAGCTTTAGCCATCTCCAGTTCTTTAATAACTTCAGGATGCCGAGTCAAAATTACGTTTCCAAATGCCCCCACCACTTACAATAAAAACGTTGGAGGGCGTGTTGAACCAATGATTTGTCCAGAGTGTCCAAGTGTCTTCTACCCCAAGCGTTTCCCTCCCATTGCGCCTCCTCTCTCTCAGACGCACATGTACACACATGCTCTCTCTCGCCCCTGCCTAGTTCTGCCCCACTAAAGCTGAGGCCCGGCGGAGCGCTGCGAAGATCGCACTGATGAACTCTGTGTTTAACGAGCACCCTTCCCGAAGAATCACTGATGAGTTCATTGAGAAGAGTGTCTCTGAGGCCCTGGCATCCTTCAATGTAAGTTACTTGGAGTTGGAAGGAAGGAGATGGGAGATGGGAGAACGGGCTGGTTGGGAAGTCTTGCCTATTGGAAACAGGACATGGATTCTTGTTTTATTTCCTGTCTACATCTCTGTTCTGTTTTTCCTCTGTCACTCTTTCGTATTACATGCTCCACGTGTCTCAGTCTCTAATTCTATACGTGTGTTTATGTCTTTGTTGCTATTTCACTTCTTTAATATTTGGTATCTAGAAACCTTTAATTCAAGAGTTTTGCAATTTTAGAGGTATCACAAAACTAAAGTTGAGGTAGAATTTTGTTTTTCCCAGTTTTGGTTTTAGACCGGAGCTCCTTCTTCCTTCACTGTTCTTTCTTTTATATGACTGTTTTTATTGTCACTTGTCTCCTGCCTCCATTATTTTATTCTATTAATAAAAAATATAAAGAATACTTTATAATACAGTATCTTGGCTTTTTTCCTTTCTAGGAATGGGGAGGATAAGTTATTTTATTCTCTTTAAAAAGAACATTTGTTCTTTCAAATGATGATGATGATGATGATGATGACAACTAACCATAGCTAATCCTAATTATTTACTTTGTGTCAGGGATTGTTCTAGGGATTTATATGTATTACATCTCATTTGATCTTAACAACAATCCTGTGATGTGTAAGTACTATTATTGCCCCTGTTTTACAGATGAAGAAACTAAAAACACAGGAGTGAAGTTTTGCCTAAAGTGATAGTGCTAGTAAGTAGTAGAGCAAAGACTGGAACCCAAGCCAACTTACAGACTTTTCTAGCTTACGGTGCATCTTAGAAGTTAACACTACCTTCTCCCTCCCTCCCACAAGTTCATTGACAGGCTGATAAAGTCAGATCAATTTTCTGTTTTTATCCTCTTTGCATTTAAAGTATAATTACATATACTAAACTGCTTCAGTTATCTGTTTTGTGGAGTAGTGTTGAGCACTTCATTTGTTAAATTTTTAAAAATATATTTTCATTAATTTCACAGAGGAAGAGAGAGATAGAAACATCAATGATGAGAGGAAATCATTGATCGGCTGCCTCCTACACACCCCCTACTGGGGATCGAACCCACAACCCAGGCATGTGCCCTTGACCAGAATCAAACCCAGGACCCTTCAGTCCACAGGCCGATGCTCTATACACTGAGCCAAACCAGCTAGGGCAGTGTTGAGCACTTTAAACCAGAAGTTGGCTTCTCTTTGTTACCTAGGCTCCATCTGTTCTCCCATTACTCTTTACCCCAGTCAGCAGTATCTGCAGGGAAGAAAAACATTTTTATATTAATCAAAGCCAATTAAAATTAAGAAAGTATATTTTTCACTCATTACCTAATAAAACAAAACGTTAATTTGGATTATAGAAAGAGGGGTTGTGACCAGGCGCTCTGATTCTTGTTTTGAAATTATGATTCTACTAGCTATGTGACTTTGAGCAAATTATTTAATCTAAGTCTCAGTTTCCTCATCTGTAAAGTAGGATAACAATTATGCCTATCACATGGGATTATTGGATAAAAGAGAATACACTGAGTTGCCAGATCTCTGAACGCATAATAACCGGCCACTCAGTGTATGTGTGTGTGTGTGTGTGTGTGTGTGTGTTTGTGTGTGTGTGTATATATATATATATATATATTACAGGATTAGAGGCCTGGTGCATGAATTCGTGCATGGGTGGGGTCCGGCCAGCCTGGCCAGGAAGGGGTGCGGGGACATGGGCAGTTGGCTGGCCTGCCTGCTGGTCGAACTCCTGGTTGAGGGGACAATTTGCATATTAGCCTTTTTTTTTATTATTGATTTTTTTGCAGAGAGGAAGGGAGAGGGATAGAGAGTTAGAAACATCAATCAGCTGCCTCCTGTACACCCCCTACTGGGGATGTGCCCACAACCAAGGTACATGCCCTTGACCAGAATTGAACCTGGGACCTTTCAGTACTCAGGCCGATGCTCTATCCACTGAGCCAAACCAGTTAGGACTATGCATATTAGCCTTTTATTATATAGGATATACACTGAGTGGCCAGATTATTATGCATTCAGAGATCATAATAATCTGGCCACTCAGTGTATATTCAAGCACTTAGCACACGTCATCTCTTTAGATACCTTTGGATGCAATTAATAGAAAATATCACTTCAAATTGACTTAAGGAAATAAGTAACGGAAGGAAATTTATTATCTAACATGACAGACAGGAAGTTCAGAGGTAGAGCAGATTTCAGGTCTGGCTGATTCTGTGGATCAAGAATGTCATCAGAGGAGCAACCAAGATGGCGGCATAAGGTAAACACCTAACTGTTGCCTACCACAACAATTTTGAAACAACAACTGGAAAACAGAGCGTACACCGTCCAGAACCACTGGAAAGCTGGCAGAGTGGAAAACCTACAACTAGAGAAAAAAAGAGAGGGGGACGCTGAGCCTCAGGAGCTGTGGAGGTGCGGAGATCCGTGAGCGCGGAAAGGGCGGGTGGCTGAATACGCGGCAGGCTTGCTCGCAGCGCGGAGAGGGAGGGCAGCAGAAGCTGCGTGGCTAGCTTTCTCGTTTGGGAGAAAAACAAAACCTCCGGTCTGCACTGAAATCCAGCTGCGGTCGGGGAGAAACTGGGCTGTTTGGCAGCAGGCGAGGCTCGAAAGCTGCCTTCTCTCAGAGGCGCGCAGCCACTGATTAGGGCACGAAGGAACCAGCCCTCTTAGGGCGGCGCAGACGGAAACCAAGTTTGTCTGCGCCATTCTGAGACTCCGCCCCATCCAAGCTGAGCACAGCCCTCCCAGTGACTGGATTTCTGGTTCGGGAGTAAGACAAAACCTCCGTTCTGCACTGAAACCCAGCCCCAGCTGGGGAGAAACTGGTCTGTTAGGCAGCAGGAGAGTCTCGAAAGCTGCCTTCTCTCAGAGGCGCGCAGCCATTAATTCGGGCACAGAGAAACCGCCCCTCTTAGGGCGGAGCAGACGGGAAAACAAAGCTTGTATGTGCCACCCTGAGACTCCGCCCCATCCAAGCTGAGCACAGAAGCTCTCCCAGCGGAGACACTGCTGATCCTCACAGCCAACTGGCTTGGAGATCAACTCCCGCCAGTGATACCAACAATCCCAACCACTCTGAACTCCAGTTTCTGGGGACACGCGGGGGACCCAGACGCCTACGGGACTCTCGGCCATCGGTCGGAGAGTGAGAGTGACTTTTCTGTCGGTGTGGACGACACCAGATTTCAACCACTCTCATAAGGGACACATTCAAGAGGCAGACTCAGCACCAAAGCCCTACTGTGTCTCCAGCACAACAATTCTTCCGCTATAGACACAGCAGGCCCTCACAACCAATTGGACCGGAGGTCAATTCCTCCCAGTGTACCAACAGCAATCAGGGCTTTTAACTACACCAAGACTTTCCACTCAGCCCACAAAGGGGAATACCAAGAGCGACCACCTAGGGTGATTGGGGAAGCTGAGCTACCGGCCCCTATAGGTCACCGACCACACAAAGCCACTCCATCAACACAGGGAGGCAGCAAAATGTGGAGACATCGAAGTATGTCACAAGTAGGAGAGATAGATGAAAGCAAACTAATGGACGACACAGTGTTCAGAACCATATTTATAAGGTTACTCAAGAATCTTCTAAAAACCGCTGATAAACTTGAAGAGACCTTCAAGGACCTAAATGAGAATACCAAAAAAATGGAAAAGGACCAGTCAGAAATTATGCATACACTGTCTGAAATAAAGAATATACAGAGTAGACCACCGCACCCGAAGAGTCAAACCAAAGATCTGGAATATGAGGAAGAAGAAAACACCCAACCAGAGAGGCGGAAAGAAAGAAGAATCCAAAAGTGTAAGGATAGCATAAGGAGCCTCCGGGATGGCTTTAAGCGTACCAATATCCGAATTTTTGGGGTGCCAGAAGAGAGAGAGCAAGATACTGAAAACCTATTTGAAGAAATAATGACAGAAAACTTCCCCCACCTGGTGAAAGAAATAGACTTACAGGTTCAGGAAGCGGACAGAACCCCAAACAAGAGGAATCCAAAGAGGACCACACCAAGACACATCATAATTAAAATGCCAAGGGCAAAAGACAAAGAGAGAATCTTACAAGCGGCAAGAGAAAAACAGTTAGTTACCTACAAGGGAGCACCCATACGACTGTCAGCTGATTTCTCAACAGAAACTATGCAGGCCAGACGGGAATGGCAAGAAATATTCAAAGTGATGAATAGCAAGAACCTACAACCAAGACTACTCTACCCAGCAAAGTTATCATTCAGAATTGAAGGGTAGATAAAGAGCTTCACAGATAAGAAAAAGCTAGAGGAGTTCATCACCACCAAACCAGTATTATATGAAATGCTGAAAGGTATTCTTTAAAAAGAGGAAAAAGAAGAAAAAAGTAAAGATAAAAATTATGAACAACAAATACATATCTATCAACAAGTGATTCTAAAAATCAAGTGAATTCAAAATCTAAGGAACAGAATAAACTGGTGAACATAATAGAATCAGAGGCATAGAATGGGAGTGGATTGATAATTCTCAGGGGGGAAAGGGGTGTCTGTGTGGGGGTTATGGGAAGAGATTGGACAAAAATCATACACCTATGGATAAGGACAACGTGGGGGAGGGAACCGGGTGATGGGGAGATATGGGGGGGAAAAAGGAGAAACAATTGTAATAATCTGAACAATAAAGATTTATTTAAAAAAAAAAGTCATCATCTGGCCCAAACTCTTTCCATCTCCACTCAGCTGTCTAGAGGTTGGCTTTGTCCTTGGGCAGTCTCCCCTCAGGGTTCAAGATGGCCACGAAATTCCAGACATTCAGACACAATTACATTCAGAGACAGAAAGAGACCTTTCCTACCCCTTACCAAGTATTCTGTGATTTAATATTTATTGAATACATGGAGTTCATTTCTAGCCATGTGAAGTGTGTAAGTGTCATTTGAGGTAGAACTTCCCAACTGGTGTGCCATTTCACTCTGGTGTGCTCCAGGTAGGTTACAGGCGTGCCACGCTATTGATCTCTCAGCAGGGCCTGGGGCAGATGGGTTCCTCCGCCCCACAGCCTCTGCTGGCAGGACGCTGTGCCGACAGTCTCCTCTGTATGCCCCAGCTAGCTGTACAGATGTCATTACTGTCTAGGTGCCACATCATGGAAAATGTCGAAAGTACTGAGTAAGGTACCATATTGAACAATTATAGGCAAAAATGAAAATGGTTGCTTGCTTCAGAGCCCTAAATCCTAACAGTGAAGGTTACCTGTTTCCTTCCTCCTTCTAGCTTTTCACTTCTAAATCCAAATGTTGTGATCTTTTCTTCACCACAAAGATTAGCTTACATGTGGCATGATCGTTTCTCATGAGCCACAAAACAATATGGGATGATCTTGAGTAGTTATGACTTATTGATTCTAACACAATGAAAACAAATAATAATAGTTTGCTAGCCCTTATGGTGTTCTTACTAAGTGTCTGCATTATTTTAGGTGTGATATAAATACAGTAAAACCCCATAGTAAAGTGCCCCACAATAAACTGAATTTGGGTATAACTTGATTGGCCCCTGACCTCTACCCTGTTCCCTTCCCCCAAGAGAGCAGAATAAAAGCTCTTATGTTGAAAGGTGGGGTGTATGGTGTGGCACTGGCTAGAAAGAGCAAGCAACTTCACAGGAAGCAGGAGGAGAAAGTTCGGTCCCTGTGTTCCCAGTAGTCTCCTGGCCTTATTTTCCTAGATCAGATTGACAAAAAGATCACCAATAAACCAATACTCTCATTAGTCACCACCAATACCTTTATTTTAGAAGTTCCAGCCAGCCCCAGGACCTGGAATTATCCTCAATAATATTTTTGCATTGATTTTTTTTTTTTGAGAGAGAGAGAGAGAGAGGACGGAGGAAAGAGGAGGGGAGAGAGAAAAATCAATTTATTGTTCTACTTATTTATGCATTCATTGGTTGATTCTTATATGTGACCCGCAACCTTGGCATATCAGGATGACACTCTAACCAACTGAGCTGTCTGGCCAGGGCTCACTAAATAATATTAAATTATCACCAAATAGCACCAAACCAGAGCAGATACCAGTATGGATTTAGATTCTGTAACTGAACACCAGGTCCAGTACAATTATGCACCCATGTTGTATATGATTAGAGTTTTAAACCAGATTTATTACTTTTTAAATTAAAAATGTTTTAACTTAATTCTCAAAACTATCCTATAAGGTAGAGCTATGATTATTCCCATTTTACAGATGGGAAAACTGAGAAACAGAAGGTTAAATGACTTCACCAAGGCCACAAGACTATTAGGAGTTTCAGTCCATGTTCTTAACATATATATATATATATATATATATATATATATATATATATATATATATTATTTTTTGCACACACTATGCTTACAGGTAGGACGATGTATTTGTTCTAGCCCTGCAGCCTCATTCACCAGTAAAAGACACATGAGGTAAATGTTCAGGAGGCCAAACTGCTACCCAGAATTTGCCATGCTTATGGCTCCTACTCTCTCCCTTTAAAATGCATTTACCCAGCCTGGCCAGCGTGGCTCAGTGGTTAAGCATTGACCTATGAACCAGGAGGTCACAGTTCAATTCCCAGTAAGGGCACATGCCCCACTTGTGGGCTCTGCCACCCATAGGGGGTGTGCAGGAGGCAGCAGATCAATGATTCTCTCTCATCATTGATATTTCTATCTCTATCTCTCCCTTCCTCTCTGAAATCAGTTTTTAAAAAGTATATTTAAAAATAAAATGCATTTGCCCAATTGCTCTCTAGTCTAGTCCAATCCCACATGCTGAACTCTCTGTTATTTTGGCTAAATCGGGGCTCTTCTCTGTGTCTCAGTGTTCTCCCTTGTAAGATAGGGATGATCAGATTGACCTTTCCTGTCACCTGAGTTAAAACGTGTGACAACGTTGGAGTCCTCTAAGGTGATGACCAGCAGAATAGCCACTAGCCACATATAGTTAATCAACACTTGAAATGTGGCTCCTATGAATTGAGGTGTACTGTAAGCATGAGACACCAGATTTTGAAAACTTAACACAAGAAAAAGAAAAATATTTCATTAATAATTTTATACTAATTACAGTTGAAATAATATTTTGCATATATTAGGTTAAATAAAATATGCTATTAAAATTGATGTATGCCGAAACCGGTTTGGCTCAGTGGATAGAGTGTCGGTCTGCGGACTGAAAGGTCCCAGGTTCGATCCCGGTCATGTACATTGGTTGCGGGCACATCCCCGGTAGGGTGTGTGCAAGAGGCAGCTGGTCGATGTTTCTCTCTCATCGAAGTTTCTAGCTCTCTGTCCCTCTCCTTTCCTCTCTGTAAAAAGTCAATAAAATATATTTTTTAAAAAATTGATGTATTTTATACTAATTATGTTTCTATCAGACAGTACTGTGTGAGGGGATAATTCTAATTGAAAATCTTCATCTATTCCTCTGTTACAGGGCAACAGGGAGGAAGCTGACAACCCAAATACTGGGATTGGTGCCTTCCGATTCATGTTGGAATCCAACAAGGGCAAGTCAATGTTGGAATTCCAGGTACTCTTCAATCTACTTCCCTGGCTCTAATAGCGTGTGTGTGTGTGTGTGTGTGTGTGTGTGTGTGTGTACCTCCTACTAATCACTAATACATTGATACTCAACTGGGAAGGAAGGGAGAGGCATGGAAACATGGAACAGACTGACAAATCTCAAAGGGAGGGAGGGGGGTGGCAAGAAAAGAATAACTAAAGAACTTATTTGCATACTAGAGGCCTGATGCATGAAGATTTGTGCAAGAATGGGCCTTCCTTCCCCTGGCTGCCAGCACCGCCTTCACTCTGGCCAGAGCCGCCTTTCGGCTTTCCCACACTGCCCAGAGGCCCGAAGTGGCTGGGGCAGTGTGGAACACCTGCGTCGTCGCCATGGTGACGACACAAGCGTCCCACCCCACCCCCGGCTGCTCGGTGCCTGCATATGCAAATTAACCCACAATTTTGTTGGGTTAATTTGCATATTCACTCCTGATTGGCTGGTGGGTGTCACGAAGGTAAAGTCAATTTGCATCTTACTCTTTTAATAGTGTAGATATGCATTACCTATGGACATAGACAATAGGGTGCAGAAGGCCTGGGGCAGGGCAGGAACTGGGTGGAGGAGGGCAATGGGGGGAAAATGGGGACATCTGTAATACTCAATAATAATAAAAATTTTGCCGAAACCGGTTTGGCTCAGTGGATAGAGCGTCGGCCTGCGGACTCGAGGGTCCCAGGTTTGATTCCGGTCAGGGGCATGTGCCTTGGTTGCGGGCACATCCCCAGTAGGTGGTGTGCAAGAGGCAGCTAATCAATGTTTCTCTCTCATCGATGTTTCTGGCTCTCTGTCCCTCTCTCTTCCTCTCTGTAAAAAAATCAATAAAAGAAAAAAAAAATAATAATAATAAAAATTTTAAAAAGGAACACATAGTAGATGATAAACATTTTCTTTCCTTCATGCAATATTTTGAAAGATCCTGTCATAAACTGACAATTAAAATTAAGGTGCTTTGTTGAAGCAGTCTGTATATAGTACTTTTCCTTTAACACTCAAAACATTTACTGATCAGAAATCAATATATAATTAGATCATTCAAACCAACAGTTTCAATATGAGTTCTAACCTACAAATAAATGATAAAGTGCTCTAAAAATGTTTTTTGAAGCACTGTTTTTATTTATTTTTATTTTATTTGTTAGAGAAAGTGGAAGGGAGGGGAAGAGACAGAGAGATGTGAGAGAGACACATTGATTGGTTGCCTCCCACACTTGACTCAACCATGACCTAGAATCAACCCGGCAACCGAGGTATGTGGCCTTGACTGGAATCCAACCTGGGACCTTTGAGTCCAAGGGCGACACTCTATCCACTGAGCCAAACCAGCTAGAGCTTTATTGATCTACAGAGAGAGAAAAAGAGAGAGGGAGAAAGAGAGAAAAATATCTATGTGAGAGAGAAATATTGACCGTTTGCCTCTCATAGATACCCTGACCAGGGATCAAACCTGCAACTTGAGTAAAGTGTCCTGACCTGGAATTGAACCAGCAACCTTTTGGTGCATAGGACAATGCCCAACCAACTGAGCCACAGTGGCCAGGGCTAAAATATTTTTCAGAATAGAAATACCTTCCTTCCCCTGAGGGCAGATGAGAGATGGTGTAGGAGATGCTTCCGCAAATACATGTCGTGAAAGGTTACCCATGTAATTCTGATGCAACCTCCCAATATTAAATCACTTCATGTTTTCTTCCCCCAGGAGCTAATGACAGTTTTTCAGCTGCTGCACTGGAATGGCAGCCTTAAGGCCATGAGGGAAAGACAGTGCTCTCGGCAGGTAAGAGATCCTATGGGGGAGGGGAGCCAGGCAGAGGGACTATTTTGAGATGGCTGTTGTGTTAGAAGTAATCAGGCCTTTGGACACCAGGCTGTGGGTATTGAGAGCCCCACTTCAAGTGCCCTCTTCGCCCCTATTATCTTGCCTGTTTAAATCTCAGCTGTGATTCTTTTGCTCCCCCCACAAGGACATTTCTCTTGACCATCTTCTTAGCGGGCTAAGTGCTGACTCCACTTAGGGCTCCAAGGCTGCGTTCCTAGTCCCAGCTGGGTCAGTGTGGGATGAACCTTCACCTTGTCCGTGACCTTCCCACTTCCTTCCTCTCTCTAGGAAGTGTTGGCTCACTATTCACACCGGGCCCTGGACGATGACATTCGTCACCAAATGGCACTGGACTGGGTGAGCCGGGAGCAGGGTGTGCCAGGGGCGCTGTCTAGAGAGCTGGCCTCCACGGAGCGGGAGCTGGACGAAGCCCGGCTGGCAGGCAAGGAACTGCGCTTCCACAAGGAGAAGAAAGACATCCTCATGCTGGCGGCCGGGCAGCTGGGCAACATGCACCCTTCCAACTGCTAGGCGTCCCGCACAGTCCCCGTCCTCCCCGGGCCCTTTTGAATGTCCTTCTGAAGATTTCATATGATTCCTGTACATACTTGCCCAATTTTATACTTTAAAAATATACATATACAGATATATATACATACATATGTATGTATACATCCTACACCTGGATTCCTTTTTGCTAAGAGATCCCTTTTCTTCTAGTTTTTTTGATGTTCTTCATTTGAAACATCTCCACTCCACTTTACAAGAAGAGCAGGCTGCCTTTGGAGCTTTGCTGGCTTGGACACTCCCAGAAATTCTGTGTCGTCATTTCAAGTAGCACCAGGTGAACTGTTCAGGTCTCCTTCTTTTAAAATAACAGGGAGCTTGAATAAGGACTCTGTCCCCCCACCCCATTCCTGCTTTCTCTTAGACTCAAATAGGTTATGAATATGAAGCCTGCAGCTTTGGTTTATCTTGAGCTGGGCCTACTCGGTACCAAGTTGTTCCTCCAGTAATGATATCCCCTAACCTACACTACGCCTCTTCACCACTACCTTACGCCCCCTCTGATTCCAATTGGTACGAGGTAGGAACTGAAGATCTGGCTTCTCGTTTTTAAAGTCATTCCTGAGAAAGTGCCAAGGAACGAGAGAGGAATTATAAACACAATTCATAAGGGTTTGTCACCTAAATTGCTTCTGGGCCATAGAGACCATACCATAGTCTGGATTTCTGGATATAGTCTACATTACAGAAGGAATCAGGGTTGAAGTTGCTTATCTTTCAATATTCCCTTTCACTCCTGCTCCCCGGCTCCCCTAGCGTAGTTAAGCCCTGTATTTAGACCTTCCTGCCTGCAGAGATTGGTAGAAGGCAAAACATATTTCCCTCCTCACTTTCCTGCCATCATGTTGCTCTTTGGAAGGATTATCTGTCCTATTTGATGAGGGCCAAGTTCCTCTCACTGCCACCAATTGCTGCTGTCTGCTACCTTAGATGTTCATGCCTTAGATTCACATTGGTTTTGTTTTCTTCCCTCTTTCTCCACGTTGATTATTAGAGCATGAACTGATCAGGTAAATTAGATGACACTTTAGCATTATGGCACTTCCTAAATGGAATGTTGGGAGACTGCAGGAAGGGGAAGAGAATCAATGATCAGCTATTTGTATTTTTAATACTGTTCTCTTCCCCACCATTCTCCTGGGTGGAACAGGAGAGGAATGACCTGGAGTACAGGTAAAACACTCACCTTTGGGAGAATGTTTTGTAGATCTCTCTCCGATATATTCCCCCCTTGTTTCTGTAGTCTCCTTAATCCAATATTATAGCTCGGTGCACTTTCTAAAGTGAGCTTGGGAAGTTTAATGTTTCTACAATTTGACTTTCCATTTAATGATTATACACTTTGCTTTCAGAAATAGGTTAGGAAATAGGCCACAAATATTCTCTTTTGGATCAAATGGGGACAAGATGAAAGTGAGCTTTCTCTCTTTTGAAATCATTTATGGGATCAAAGGTAAGGTATCTAGCAACAAATGTTCCAGTGCTTGAAAGGGACTTCCTTGAATTCTCCAAGCCCCTTCTCTGTGTTCCATGAAATACATGTAGGGTTGATGCAGACACTCCTGCGTTCAGCAACAGGTGTGTCTATTCAGTGTTTACTGATATTTATAATCCAGAAACCATAAACCTTCATTTCTACGCTCCTTTCTCTGGGAAGTGTTAAGGGGTGTGAGTTGTGGGAGGAACTTATCTTTGCACCTGCTGGATTTACTGTTTTCCTCAAATACCAGCCAGGATGATCCCGAAGAACTTGAGAAAAATTGTTCCCTGATCTGTACACTTTTGGTGTTAAAGATTTTACTTATCTTTTTAGTACTTTCTATGTATTTTATATGTATAATTTTATACAATTAAAATAGTTTTTTGTCTAGTGTGCCAGATTGACTCTCCAAGACTTTTGTATCAGAGGAATTATAAAATGACCCTTTCTTTTACATATATACGAAAACATAACTTTTAATACTATTTTTGGGGTGGTAGAGATAAGATGGTACTGCTGGGGGGAAGCATCCTGCCTCCCCTTCTCCAGAAATTTGAGAAGCCTGGATTTTGTTCTTAGTTTTTCTCCTTAAGTTCTACCCAGTTCCACTTGCAACCTCATCCACTATGGTGGTCTAAACTCTATCATACACACAATTCTCAAATCTGTTTCTTCTACCGCAACCTGTTTTGAGCTCTTATATCTATGTTTCCATATGTTGGGCATCACCTCCTGAATATGACACAAGTTCTTTAAAACCCATTTTCCATACATGCTCCTCTCTGAGGCCCCAGATCAAGACGACACTCTAACCAACTGAGCTACCCAGCCAGGCTCTGCCTTCACTCTCGACATCCTGCATGCTACTGTCATGTTCCTTTCTAGAATCCTTAATGACGGTGCTTCTCTTCCTGGGACATGTGAGAAGCAGTTATGTCTTTGTTTGCTTTGGCCTATGAGGCATCTGGAAGCCACTGAAGAATCCCATGAAAAGAGATGAAGTCAAACAGCTCTCTTATATCTTCCCTAACAACTGGCATTGTGTCTTAAAAACATTAGAGGTGGAAGCTACACTAACCTCTTCCCAGGACCAAACTGGAATTACAACTAAATTGTAGAAAAATCATCCTGAATAACCAACTGAAGACTAGCTGGAGAGAAGCCTTACAACTAAGGATTCACAGAAGGAGCCACATCAAGACTGGTAGGAAGTGCAGAGGCATGAGAGGGCTGGCTGGGCTCCTATAGGCGGCAGCTGAAGTTCCAGAGGGATATCTCAGCTGCTGGGGGTTCCCCTGAGAAGTCTGGGGTCTGAACCCCAAGCAGGGCTCCCTAGCCTAGAGCATCAGAACCAGGAAAGGCACCCACATAACATCCAGCTGTGAAAAGCAGGGTGACTGTCCCCCAGGAAGAGAAGACTAGAGATGCAGGTACCCTCTTAAAGGGCCAAACCACAAAATTTCCTTTGCAGCCACTACCCCTGGGTTCCAGTGGAGAGAGGGGAAAGTCAGGTTGGTGGTTCTGGGGAGAGTTGAAGGATCAGCCACCAGGAACCCTGTGCTGAGTCATTCCCCCATACTGCAGACGTCATCTTTCTCAGGCAGAGCATTTCCCTCCAAGCGGCATCAGCCTGGGGAGAAGTAATAGCCCCACTTGCTAGAATCCCTCTTGTCCCATCCTGTGGGGCTTACGCCTGCTGAGAAGTACAGCCGAGGCTCTTTCAGTGACTAAACCTAACAGGGGGACTGCAGGCGGAGGTGGGCCTCTGGATGCTTTGAGACTTTTGCTGACCTGTCCCAGGTAAAGTGCTGGTAAAAGCCAGCCTGGGTGCACAGCTTGGTCCTCTCCATAGTCACCCAGGTCCAGCAAAGGGAGCCATACGTTTAGGATCACTGATAGCTGCAAACGAGTTGCTCAGGGCCAGTCACAGGCAGTGTCTGACATTGACCTGCACCAGAGTCCCTCTGAAGAGGCCCAGAACCAATGTGCCCAGTGGTCAGATTCAGAAAACAACAGAGAAAGATCCAATAAGCTTCTCAAGCAGTATATCCATGGGGAGAACCCAGTGGCACCAT
The DNA here is from genome assembly GCF_951640355.1 of Cnephaeus nilssonii. NCBI lineage: Eukaryota > Metazoa > Chordata > Mammalia > Chiroptera > Vespertilionidae > Cnephaeus > Cnephaeus nilssonii. Next base: position 38,783,644 of record NC_137092.1, read on the forward strand.
AGTTCTGAGGCAAGTTCTGCCTCATGTGATCAGGACCTGCATAGCAGCTTGCATACTGTGCTGGTGGTTGAGCCTCATAGTCAGCCAGCTTGAGGTTGATCCCATGCATGAAGAAGCCAATAGCAACAAAGACTCAATTACAATAGGAGGACCCACTTAATGCCCACAAGGGACATTCCTAGAGCACCCAGCTCAGATGATCAGGGAGCAGTGCCACTGGTCCCACAGGACACCTAATGTGTAAGTCCACCCTACCAAGACTGTAAGTCATAGCAGATCCATCTCAAACAGAGAAACACAAAGAGACAGCCAAAAACAAACAAACAAACAAAAAAACAGGCCCCAAATGAAAGAAGAAGAGAATTCTCCAGAGGAGGAACTAAATGAAATGGAGGCAACCAATTTATCAGATTTAGAGTTCAAAGTCATGATCATAAGGATGCTCAACAGCATGAAAAAGGACATAGAAACCATTAAAAAGGACCTGTGAGAAATGAAGAATGTAACATCTGAAATAAAGAACACACTGGAAGGAAAAAATAGTAGGTTAGATGAAGCAGAGGATCAAATGAGTAATTTGGAACACAAGGTAGAAAAAAAGCACCTAATTGGAGCAGCAAAAAGAAAAAAATTTAAAAAGTGAGGATAATTTAAGGGACCTTTGGGGCAACATGAAGCATAACAAATTCGGCATCATATGGGTACCAGAAGAAGGAAGTAAGCAAGGGATTGAGAACCTATGTGAAAAAATAATGACCCAAAACTTCCCTAACCTGGTAAAAGAAAAAACACACAAGTCCAGGAAGTGCAAAGAGTCCCAAATAAGATGAACCCAAAGAAGCCCACACCAAGACACATCATAATTAAAATGGCAAAGTTAAAGATAGAAAAAGAATCTTAAAAGTTGCAAGAGAAAGGCAGTTAGTTACCTACAAGGGAATTCCCATAAGACTGTTAGTTGATTTCTCAACAGAAACATTTCAGGCCAGAAAGGAATGGCATGAAATAGTCAAAGTGATCAAAAGCAAGGACCTACAACCAAGGCTAGTATACCCAGTAAGACTATCATTTAAAACTGAAGGAGAATAAAGAGCTTTCCAGAGAAAGAAAAGCTAAAGGAGTTTGTTACCACCAAACCAGCATTACAAAAAATGTTAAAGGGCTTTCCAGAAGTAGGAAGAGGAGGAGGAGGAGGAGGAGGAGGAGGAGGAGGAGGAGGAGGAGGAGGAGAAGGAGGAGGAGGAGGAGGAGGAGGAGGAGGAGGAGGAGGAGGAGAAGGGAGAGGACGAGGAGAGGAAGAAGGAGGAAGAAGAGGAGGAGGAGGGAGAAAAGGAGGAGGAGAGGAGGAGGAGAAACAACAACAGAACATAGTTTTAAAAAAATTAAATGGCAATAATACATACCTATCAATAATCACTTTAAATATAAATGACTTAAATACTCTAAAGTATTGGAGTCTTTTTAAAGAGACCCACCTCAGAATGAAAGATACACACAGACTAAAAGTAAAGGGATGGAAAAAGATATTTAATGCACATGGAAAGGAAAAGAAAAGCTGGGGTAGCAATACTTATATCTGACAAAATAGACTTTTTTTTTTAATAAAGATTTTTAATTGACTTCCAGAGAGAAAGGAAGGGAGAGAGAGAGAAACATCAATGTGAGAACGGAACATCAATGGGTGCCTCCTGCGTGCCCTCCACCAGGGATTGAGCCTGCCACCTGGGCATGTGCCCTGACCAGGAATTGAATTGGCAGCCCTTCAGTGCATGGGACATTGCACAACCAAATGAGCCACACTGGCCAGGGCAAAATAGACTTTAAAAACAAAGGCTATAGTAAGAGGCAAATAAGGACACTACATAATGATAAAGGGAGCAATCCAACAAGGGGATGTAACACTTATAAGCATTTATGCACTCAATACAAGAGTTCCTAAATATGTAAAGCAAATCTTGATGGCCATGGAAAGAAAGATTGACAGTAGTACAGTCATAGTAGGGAATGTTAATACCCTATTCACATCAATGGTAGATCATCCAGAGAGAAAATCAACAAGGAGAAGGCAGCCTTAAATGACACACTCGATCAAATGAATTTAATTGGTATCTACAGAGCACTTCACCCCAAAACAGCAGAATATACGTACATTCTTTTCAAGTGCATCTGGAACATTTTCTAGGATAGACCACATGTTAGGACACAAAACAAGTCTCAATAAATTTAAGAAGACTAACATCATATCAAGCATCTTCTCTGCTGTGAAACTGGAAATCAATCACAAGAAAACTGAAAAAGCACACAAAGACATTTAGGCTAAATAACATGTTACTAAATAATGAGTGGGTTAACAATGAGATCAAGGAAGAAATCAAAGGATGCCTTGAAACAAATGAAAATTAGAACACAACAACCCAAATCTGTGGGACACAGGGAAAACAGTCCTAAGGCCTATCTCAAGAAACAAGAAAAAAAGTCCTAGCTGGTTTGGCTCAGTGGATAGAGCGTCTGCTGTGGACTGAAGGGTCCTGGGTTTGATTCTAGTCAAGAGCACATATGGTGGTTGCAGGTTCTATAAGGGAAGCAACCAATGTATCTCTTTCATGTCAATGTTTTTCTGTCTCTCCCCACCCTTCCAAACTCTCTGAAAATCAATTGAAGAATGTCCTCACGTGAGGATTAACAACAAAGAAACAAGTAAAAGCTCAAATAAACAATCTAACTTTATACTTAAAGGAGCTTGAAAAAAGAACAACAAAGCCCAAAAAGAGTAGAAGGAAGGAATTAGTAAAGATCAGAGCAGAAATAAACAAAATAGAGTCTAAATAAATAATACAAAAGATCAATGAAACCAAGAACAGGTTCTTGAAAAAAGATAGATTGGCAAACCTTTAACCAGATTCATCAAGAAGAAAAGAGAGAAGACCCAAATAAATAAAGAAATGAAAGAGGGGAAGTAAAAACTGACACAAAAGAAATACAAAAGATTATAAGAATCCCTAACTGGTTTGGCTCAGTGGATAGAGCTTTGGCCTGCTGACTCAAGGGTCCCAGGTTCGATTCTGATCAAGGGCATGTACCTTGGTTGTGGGCGCATCCCCAGTAGGAGGTGTGCAGGAAGCAGCTGATTGGTGTTTCTCTCTCATCAGTGTTTCTAACTCTCTCTCTCTCTTCCTTCCTCTCTGTAAAAAATCAATAAAATATATATTTTTAAAAAGATTGTAAGAAAATATTATAACAACTATATACCAACAAGTTGGACAATCTGTATGAAATGAATTAATTTCTAGAAACATATAACCTTCCAAAACTAAATAAGGAAGAATCAGAGAATCTGAATAGACAGATTACAACTATTAAAATGGAAGCAGAAGTAAAAAACAAACAAACAAACAAAGAAAAAAACTCCCAGCCAAACAAAAGGGATTGGATGGCTTCACAGGTGAATTTGACCAAACATTCAGAGAACTAACACCTATACTTCTCAAACTATTCCAAAAATTCAAGAGAAGGAAAGACTTCCAAGCTCATTCCAAAACCAGATAAAGACACTACAAAGAAAGAAAATTATAGATCAATATCCCAGATGAACATAGATGCTGTAATCCTCAACAAAATATTAGCAAACAAAACACAGAAATACATTAAAAAGATCATACACCATAATCCAGTGGGATTTATTCCAGGGATGCAAGTTGGTACAATATCTGCAAATCAATAAACATAATATACCACATAAACAAAATGAAGAATAAAAACCACATTATTATATCACTAGATGCAGAAAAGCATTTGATAAAATCCAACACCCATTTATGATAAAAACTCTCAGCAAAGTGGGAATAGAGGGACTATACCTCAACATAATAAAGACCATATATAACAAATGCATAGCCAACATCATACTCAAGGGGCAAAAACTACAAGCATTCCTCTTAAGATCAGGAATAAGACAGGGACGTCTGCTTTCACCGCTCTTAATATAATACTGAAAGTCCTAGCCACAGCAATCAGACAACAAGAAGAAATAAAAGGCATCCAAATTGGAAAGGAAGAAGTAAAACTGTCATTATTTGCAGATGACATGATGCTGTATAGAGAGAACCCTAAAGATTCTACAAAAAAAAAAAAAAACTATTAGAACTGATAAATTCAGTAGTGTTATGCATAATAAATATCCAGAAATCAGTTGCATTTTATACACCAACTAGAAGCCTGATGCACGAAATTTGTGCAAGAGTAGGTCTTCCTTCCCCCAGCTGCCAGCACCAGCTTCCCTCGGGCACCTGTGACCCGGGCTTCCCTCACAGCCCCGGCTTTGTCCGGAAGGTTGTCCAGTCTAATTAGCATATTATGGTTTTATTATAGGTAATGAACTATTAGAAAGGGAAACTAAGAAAACAATCCCATTTACAATTGCTTCAAAAAGAAAAAAGTACCTAGGAATAAATTTAACCAAGGATGTAAAAGAACTGTACTTGGAAAATTATAACACACTGAAGAAACTATTGAAGAAGATACAAATAAGTGGAAACATATAGCATATTCATGGATAGGAAGAACTAACATTATTAAAATGTCCATACTGCCCAAAGCAATCTATAGATTCAACGCAATTCCTATCAAGATACCAATGGCACATTTTACAGAACTAGAACGAATACTCAAAAAATTTATATGGAACTATAAAAAACCATGAGTAGCCACAGCAATCTTGAGAAGAAAAATGTTGAAGGAATCACACTACCTGATATCAAACTATACTACAAGGCCATAGTAATCAAACAGCATGGTACTGGCATAAATACAGACATATAGCTCAATAGAACAGAATAGAGTCCAGAAATAAATCCACACCTTTATAGTCAATTAATATTTGACAAAGGAGGCAAAAACATACAATGAGCTAAAGGGAGTCTATTCAATAAATGGTGTTGGGAAAATTGGACAGATACGTGCAAAAAAGTGAAACTACACCACCTTCCCACACCACATAGAAGAATAAACTCAAAATGGATTAAAGACTTAAATGTTAAACAAGAAAACATAAAAACCCTAGAAGAAAATATAGGCAGTAAAATCTCAGACAATGCCCATAGTAATATTTTTTTCTGATATATCTCCTCGGGCAAGGGAAACAAAAGCAAAAATAAACAAATGAGACTACATCAAACTGATTTTTTTTAAAAGACCAAACTACCTCCTGTGGAGAATGGATTAGTGTCTCCTAGTTTCAGTTAGTATCGCCTGCTTTGCCTGGAAAACTACCCAGCCTTAAAGGCCGAGTTCAAACAGAAGTCCTCCCTTACATGGACTCACCTACTCCTATTCCACTTGGTGATAGCAATTACCACTTCTATATGTAATTACTAGAGGCCCGGTGCACGAATTCGTGCATGGGTGGGGTCCCTCAGCGTGGCCTGCGGGGATTGGGCTGAAACCAGCCGTCCAACGCCACCTGCAGCTCCCACTCATCCTGGCCCCACTGCGCCTGCCGCGGGCTCGTGCCCAGACAGTCCTGATCGGGAAAGGCTCGCCCCACCACAGCGGTGCTTGCCAGCCGTGAGCCCTGTGTCTGGCACCCATCCGGGTGGGTGGGGGGGGGGGGTGGAGAGGGGGCCAGGACATGACCGGCCCTCCGAGTGGGTAGTGGAACACCCTTGTGGGCCTGGAATCCATCCTGCTGACATTCACACCAGTTGTTGGGAGCCACCTGGCAGCCGCTTTTATATCATTTCTTCCTTGCGGAATGTGGCTGCAGTGCCCAAGGCTGACGTCCAGGAGGCCGGTGGCACTGTCGGGATCATGCCAGTAGCACCAGCAGGCTGGTCTGTCAGTGCCTGACCTGTTCTCTGGAGATCGGACTTGCAGGACTACTGAGGGAGGGAGTGGCTGCCACCAGGCTGGTGGGTCGCCGGAATGGGTCCATCAGCTGAGTGGCACTCCTGCTGTGGGAGCGCACTGACCAGCAGAGGGTAGCTCCTTCATTGAGCGCCTGCCCTCTGGTGGTCAGTGCTCATTATAGCAACTGGTCATCCGGTCCTCTGGTCGTTCAGTCATTTGGTTGCTCAGTCATTTGGTCGCTTAGGCTTTTATATATATAGATAAAGTGATTGTTGATGATATAATTATTTTTCCTTGTATTGCCAGCATCACCTCTAGTATTAGACACGGATAAACATTCAAAATTGTTTGATTAAAAAATTAATAAGAAAAAAATTAATAAGTGAATCTTCAATCCACTATTGTTTAAGGCCTACATTGTGATTCCAGGATTTGGGGACAATATGGGTTTTGTCTCACTCCTAGGTTTTTTTGTTTGTTTTAGTTAAAGGCATTTTTAAAAAAGATACTGATTTGAGACAGAGAAACACTGACTTGTTGTTCCACTTATTTCTGCATTCATTGGTTAATTCTTGTATGTACCCAGACCCGGATGAACCCGAAACCTTGGCATATGGGGACGACCCTTTAATCAACTGAGCTACCCTTCCAGAATTCAAATCCTAGCTTTCTGTTGTTTTTAAATTGATTTGAGAGAGGGAGAGAGAAACATTCACGATGAGAGAGAATCATTGATCAGCTGCCTCCTGCACAACCCCTACTGGGGATTGAGCGGCAACCTAGGCATGTGCCCTGACCCTGAATCCAACCGTGACCTCTTGGTTCATGGGTTGATGCTCAACCACTGAGCCATGCCAACTGCGCTCAACGCCTAGGTTTCTAAAAGTGAAAAACCCGCCACATCCTCCAAGAAGCTAAAGCCCCTATTTTGTTTAAAGACATGTTCTTTTATTAATTCCCCAGAGGTGGTGGGGAAAGTTGGGGATTAACCTTAAAAAGAAAAAAAGTTGGTATCTGTCTCACCAAAAGAACTGCACAGACAACCAGGTCTTACAATTTAAGAGAGAAATTTGGGCCCTAACTGGTCTGGCTCAGTAGATAGAGCATTGGCCTGCGGACTGAAGGGTCCCGGGTTCGATGTGGGCACATCCCTGGTGGGGGGTGTGCAGGAGGCAGCTGATTGATGTTTCTCTCTCATCAATGTTTCTAACTCTCTCTCCTCCTCCCTTCTTCTCTGTAAAAAATCAATAAAGTATATTTAAAAGAGAGAGAGAGAGAGAAATTCCGTGCGCAGTATGAGCCAGCATTGCAGACTGAACTTTTCATTTTTATTTTTTAATGCTCACATCACAGATCCTGCGGCTCCTCGGAACAGGGTAAAGGCCTGGAAGTTTTGAAAGAAAGAAACTTTCTTCAACTTCCACTTCCGAGTGTGAGTGAGAGACAGAAGGCAGCCCTCCACTACAGAAATTATGCGGGGCTTTCCTGCCGGCAGTATTGCTCCTGGTTGCCGAGGATAGAGGAAGCCATTGATTCGCTGTCGGCGCGTGCCCCGCCCAGGGGCGGCTTTCCGCTCCCGGCCCGCTCCAGAGGACTACAGGAGCACTTCCGGCTTCCGACCTGCTCCAGATGGCTACCTGGGCACTTCCGGCTCTTCCCGGACGGGGCCCGCCTCCACGTGCGCATTTTCACCGCGTCGAGGGCAGGACTTAGAGTAAGCTTTTGATTGGTCGACTGGACGGGTGACCTTTCCCCTCCGCGACAGTTTCCCGGGGCTGCTTAGACCCGGAGCGGCACGGACGCGGGTTACAGGGAGGCAAGATGGCGGACGTGCTGGATCTTCACGAGGCCGGCGGCGAGGATTTCGCCATGGATGAGGATGGGGACGGTGAGGACAGTGGAGGCGGCTGCGGGAAGCGGGGAAGGTGCGAGAGAAGGACGTGATAGGGCAACGGCGCCCCTTCCTCCCGGCGGGGAGGTGGGGAGCGGGGGAGCGGGGTTCCGCGGCCTGCAGGCTCCGCCCCCGGCGGCGGCTTGGGGGCGGGGCTAGAAGGGACTGGAGGTGGTGGGGTCCGCTCGCGGGGAATGTCTGGGGAAAGAGACTGTCGTTCTGCATGTTCCCTTTGGCACTTATTCTTTCCCTTATGGGGTTACAGAGAGCATCCACAAACTGAAAGAAAAGGCGAAGAAGCGGAAGGGCCGCGGCTTTGGCTCCGGTGAGTGTGAAGAAAACGGGGTCCGTTTTCCGGGGGAACCGTGGGAAAGGGGGCTTTTCCGGTGATCGCGTGCGTGTTTCCTAGAAGAGGGGTCTCGAGCGCGGATGCGGGAGGATTACGACAGCGTGGAGCAGGATGGCGACGAGCCCGGGCCGCAGCGCTGTGAGTAGCCGGAGCCGGCGGGCGTGTGTCTGCAGGGAGGGGGAGACAGTAACGTGAAACCCGTCGGAAAGGGGTGCGGGGTCTGGAGTCGCACTCACCCTGCTGCTGGGACCCTCTTGAGCTTTTCTCTGTGTGCTCACCTCCCTCCCTTCCCCAACAGCTGTTGAAGGCTGGATTCTCTTTGTCACGGGGGTCCATGAGGAAGCCACGGAGGAAGACATCCATGACAAATTTGCAGAGTACGGGGAAATAAAAAACATCCACCTCAACCTGGACCGGCGCACGGGATACCTGAAGGTACTGAGTTCTACTCCTTGCCTCTCCCCCAGCACCCTTAGACAGCTGGGGCAGATCTCCCGTGGTCGCCCTGGTCGGCCAAGAGCAAAGTGGAAATAAAATGACATTGGAAATTGGTTTTGTTAGACACAGCAGAGACAGGAACTGACAGACCTGTTGTGTGTACCGTAGGGATATGTGATGTGCATTGTTTAAAGTTAATAGAACCTGGCTTGGTGGAACAGGGTTTTGATAGCCGTCTTCCGCTTGCCCTAGGGGTATACTCTAGTTGAGTATGAAACATACAAGGAGGCCCAGGCTGCGATGGAGGGACTCAATGGCCAGGATTTGATGGGACAGCCGATCAGTGTGGACTGGTGTTTTGTGCGGGGTCCACCCAAGGGCAAGAGGAGGTAAGGTGGAGTGGGTACTATTTTTTAATGATCCTGTGATGTGAGACACTATCTTGGTGAAGGGAATATGAGCAAAACAGAGAAAGGACATTGCTAGGTCCCTCTGATGGACACCCCCCACCACCACCACCCTTCCTTTCCTTTTTCCTAGAGGTGGCCGCCGGCGCAGCAGGAGTCCAGACCGGAGGCGTCGCTGACAGGTCCTCTGCTGGCCAGGTGTTCGCTCCAGAGATTCCATGTGACCACGGGGCCGGGGTGGAACTCGCTGTTTATATTTAATCCTTTACCCTGTTGCTTAGTGTTTTGGAGGTTTTTTTTTTTGAAGGGGGGGCGGGGGGGTGAATTATAAATAAATGTCCCATTTTTGTTTTCTACATTTAAAATTATTTTCTTGCTCTAACCTTGCAAGCTCTGAAGTGCTCTTTACAATAGGCAGTGTGGGACACTGTGAAGGTACTTTTCCCAGTAACTGAATTCAGTGAGTTTCTACATTAGACATAGTCTCAAGTCTCAAGAGTCAAAGTAGAAACACTGCTTAAGGTATTTATTTTTCTTGGAAGCTAAGAGAGCAGGGGTAGAAGTGAGATGTTTTCAGGATATTAAATAATTATTCTGTTCCTATATACTCTGTCCTGAGCAAATGGATGTTATAGGAATGTTTTCTTTTTGTTCCTCCTGCCCTTACTGCCACATGTGTTTGTACCTCCAGCTGTTTAAGGGCTGAATCTCCTATGGAGCATTCTCCCAGATTCTCTTTCCCTAAAGGAGTCTATGCAGAGTTCTTGGTGCCCACTTTGGCAGCCAAGGTGAAGGCCCCTTGGAGGTGATCCAGAGGAGCATTGATGAGGCCAAAGAGAAGAGGAGGAGGCTGGGAGGAACTCCAGTTAGCACTGTGGGAGAGAACCAGTACCGGAGACCCAGCGAGTAGTAAGGTGTCCGGCCGAGGACAGAGGTCAGCTACATAAGCAGGGCTAGTCGCAGGTCCAGAGACAAACACGGGGTGGTTGTCTAAGGAGCGGCGGAGGGCAAAGTCACTGGTAGGTTTGGGATTTAGAAAATACACTGAAATTCCGAACCATTCAGCTGCGGACCTGAGTATGGGGTGAACTGATGGGTGGGCAGTGAGATGGAGCTCCCCCCTGCAAGGAGATGCTGCACACCCTCTTCTCCTTCGAAACTTGGGACTATCTTGCTCCTTTTCCCCCAGGGATTATGACAGACATGCTGGTGAACAGTTTTGGTGTGGGTTTTTTTTTTCTTATTTTTATTGATTTCAGAGAGAAAGGTAGTGGGGGAGAGATAGAAACATCATTGATTGGCTGCCTCCTGCACATCCCCCTTACTGGGAATTGAGCCCTCCACCCGGGCGTGTGCCCTGCCCGGGAATCAAACTGTGACCTGGTTCATAGGTAACGCTCAACCACTGAACCACGCCAGTGGGCAAGGTTTGCTTGAGGTGCTGTGCTGTATGAAGCTACTAAGTCTACTTTAAGACTTCATGGTGTCCCAAGAGTAAAGGAGAATACTGATCACGTTTCTCCTTAATCCTTCTCCACCTAACTCAAGTTCAGATGATGGCTAGAGGTTGGTTAGAATTGGAGGCATTCAAGAAAATTATGTGCAGCATCAGGTACTAGAAATACAGTTAGAATCTCACTTTTGGTTTGATAAATAGCTACCAGATAAATGAGGCCAGAGGCAATTGTTTGAGGGTATGGATGAGAGCCTGGGGATCGAAGTCTCACCTTCCTTATTGGGGAACTAGACACACTGAAGACAATGCGGCGATAGCAGGTGGTCATGACAGTCAGTGGCATAGAAGGGGCAGCAGAGGAAGAGGTTATAGGTACTCCCTTGCCATTGAGCCTTGAAGCTGCCTTTGGTAACACACTGAGTGAAGGGGCCTGGGCCAGCTTGGCGGATGGTATGGAATAGCAACAGCTGGAGTGGGGTTGAGGACCATTATCACTGATCCCCTTCCACCTCCCCCCAACCTACCCACCATTGTCACACTTGAATCTATGCAAAACACTACAGTGCTGAGTTGATGTTTCATCCACGGTGCCAATATTTAAAAGGGTTAGAAATGTATCTTGAAAATCCCTATGTCCCCTTAGGCTATGGAGCTAACCATTAAGTTTGTTAAATCCTGCAACGTAAAGAATCCTGTCTTTTTTCTTTTTTTTTAAATTACTATGCTAAACATTGCACTTTATAAAAGGATATCTCTACCACCTCACCAACATTTTTAGCTGAAATGATTTTCCTGATGTGTCTGATTAATTCTGTGGGGGAAAAATCTTGTATAAAATGGGTGTTGCTAAAATTTCAGGCCATTGTGCAACCACTCTGAAGTGACCTTTAGTAATAGAATTTTGTACAGTAACAATAATAGTGAAACAATGTTAAATAATAAAACTTAACATTTTCCAAATGCTCTTGGCCGCCCCTCCCCCTTTTTGGTAAATTGCTGAGTTTTTTGTTTGAATCAGTAGAGTATTTTTCATGTTTGAGCTTTCAGGTAAGTTAGTACCTTGGTTCAGGTAAGGTAGATTTGAGTCACTATTAGTTTGGTAAAAGGCAAGCTTTGTAGGTGTCAGATTCCTAAATATAAGACATTTGGAAAAGTGATTTCGCAGGTGGAGGGGCTTTTAGGAAAGGTAGATAGTATCAGCCATAGACATACAATGGCATGAACTGCTTGGAGTTACATGAGCTAGTTGGACATTGGTCTTTCCTCTTCCCTTATCTTGCGTCCATACGTTCTGGGGGTTTGGAGTTTTGGGGTGTGTTTTCTTTGCACTATGCCTAGAAATACTTGACATTGTGAGAAGGGGTTGGAAAAAAGGTCAGGCTCCTGGACTTACATTTGATCCATAGCCTTACTTCTGCCTCCTCTCGTTACTTTATATGCAGTTTACCTAAAACCTTTCTTTTAACTACTGGAAACTCGGTTACAGACTAATTTCTAACTACCCCATACTCCATCACACTAACACCGCCTTTTTTTTAAAAAAGTGGGTTTTTTTCCCCCTGGCTGGGTAGCTCAGTTGGTTAGAGTGTCATCCCAATATGCACACCAGGGTTGCAGGCACCTGCAGGAGTCAACCAATGAATGCACAAATAAGTGGAACAACAAAATTGATGTTTCCTCTCTTCTCAAATCAATAATAAAAAATTTGTTTTAAACATATTTTTAACACTGATATTTTAACAACATGCAGAATATGTTGTGCAGAATTACACAAGAGGAGACTATTTTGGAACAAAAAATATCTCACTTTTTGCACATGTATCATGTTACCACCAGTTTGCCATTGAAACAAATGGAGATTGAAACTATTAATCAGGTCAGGCTGTAAAAAATAATGAAATTCATCTTGTGGCCCATGGGTTTCAAATGATTTAGCCAAAGTCATATAGCTAGTAGTGGTAGAACCTAGACTCAGGAAAAAAGCAAAATAAAACAAGCAAGCAATGCAACAAAAACAGGCTTCTAACCCCCAAGTCCACACCTAAAATTTACTTCATATGAACAAACCCAACTGTAATTCCTTTTACACGGAGGCAACAAGTTCTTTTTATTTTATTTTTTATTTATTTTTAAATATATTTTATTGATTTTTCACAGAGAGGAAGGGAGAGGGATAGAGAGCTAGAAACATCGATGAGAGAGAAACATCAACCAGCTGCCTCCTGCACGCCCCCTACCGGGGATGTGCCCGCAACCAATGTACATGCCCTCGACCGGAATCGAACCCAGGACCTTCCAGTCCGCAGACCGACGCTCTATCCACTGAGCCAAACCGGTTTCGGCCAACAAGTTCTTTTTAAATCTTGGGTTTAAGAAGGTCCTATTTACAACATACTATTGGAAGATTTTATATATGTATACATATATGCATATATATATATATGTATATATGAACTACACTGAGTGGCCAGATTATTATGATCTCTGAACGCATAATTGGCCATTCAGTGTACATCCTATATAATAAAAGGCTAATATGCAAATTGTCCCCTCAACCAGGAGTTCGACCAGCAGGCAGGCTGGCCAACCACCCATGTACCCTCCCCTTGGCCAGGCTGGCCGGACCCCACCCATGCACGAATTCATGCACTGGGCCTCATACATATACAGATTATTATGCGTTCAGAGATCATAATAATAATAATCTGGCCAGTGTATAGTCAGACTAGATTTTGATTATAATTTTTTTCTTTTTTGGTAGTTATATTTTTAATATTTGAGGGTTTAAGGATGAAATCTTTGATTCTAATGCATTGTCATCCAAGAGATTAAAATGTTAGCCCTCTTCTAGATGTAATCCTAATCCTAGTCTCAGAGATGCTCTACCTATCTTCCCTCCATCCCCTGTAGTAGTGGGTTTTGTTTTTGTTGTGAACAAAATTGCTTCATGTTTAACTTTTTCCCTAGATTCTAGTTCATTTTCCTATTGAGATTAGATTACCTGGTACTCAAGTTCAGATGCTTTCTTTTCCAGTTTCTTTTTTTTTTCTCAAGGCCACCAAAAATTTTGGTTGCTTCCCACCCCAAAAAAATGGGGAGAGAGATCTTTCCAGTTTTTTGTGTGTTTAAAGTATACTTTTATTGATTTCAGAGAGAAAAAGAGGGAGAGAGAGAGAAACATCAATGATGAGAGAGAATCCTTGATCGGCTGCCTCCTGCATGCCCCCCATTGGGGATGGAGCCCACAAACCCAGGCATGTGCCCTTGATGGGAATTGAATCTGGGACCCTTCAGTCTGCAGGCTTATGCTCTATCCACTGGGCCAAACCAGCTAGGGCTTTATGCTTATCTTTAGCATAACATTTGACTCTACACCAGGGGTCCTCAAACTTTTTAAACAGGGGGCCAGTTCACTGTCCCTCAGACTGTTGGAGGGCCGGACTATAGTTTAAAAAAATCTTTATTGTTGAAAGTATTACATATGCCCCCCCCCCTTCCACCCCTGCCCCAGGCCCTCACCACCCCGCACTGTCTGTGTCCAGGGGCTGTGCATATTTGCATAAAAGGTCTTTGGTTGATTACCTCTCACCCTCCCCTGCCTTTCCTCTGTGATTCTGCACTCTGTTCCATGCTTCCATGTCTCTGGATCCACTTTGTTCATCAGTTTATTTTGTTGATTAGATTCCACATATGAGAAAACATGGTCCACAAAGGTTTAGCCAAAACCCCTGGCTTCTCTTCCTAATAGACCCTTCCATATATGTTTCCTCCCTGCCCTAGAGTTTCTGCAGCAATCTCCTGAAGCAAGGTGGGACTGGGAGGATACAAATGGGGAAACTAAGTGTAGTAAAACAAAGCTGAAGGAAGAGGCGCAGATAAAAGGACTGCTTTTAAGAACAGAGATACCAATTAGCATGCATTGATCTTAGCATGGGAAAGAGTATCAGACACTGCCCCCTGAGGATTGGTGGCTGACCACCACCAACCACAGGACAAGACGCTGAAGGCTCATGTTACGGACCCAAATTCTTGTCCAGTCTAGCCCTGAGCCCAGACAAGTGAGTCACCTGGGGCAAGGCCAGCAGAAGCAAACCCCTAGGCTGCCCCCAGAAGTTTCCTTACAGCTGAGGGGGGTGGCGGTCGAACTCAATGACCACAGGCAAGAAAGCTGTAGCCTACATGGCCGTTAGTTTCGGGAATGAGTGTCCGATATGCGATGTCCCTGGCCAGCCATTGAGCAGTGATAGTCCAGGTGGCATCTAGGGGCATAACCACAAAAGCGGCCAGTCAATCTAGAGCTGCCGTACCTGACGGGCCGAGCTCACTGGGTGGCGGCTGTGGCTCCGCAGCAGCGCCAGGTTCCCTCCAGCGGAAGAAACAAACGGCAGTGGTCACTCCCACTCGGACCTTGGCTGCCGCCGAGACGGGCAGCTCTGAGCCTTCATCTCACTCCTAATCCGGCCCAGGTCTCCCCTCCGCCGACCCCCAGGGGGTGCCTGGCCTGCAGACTTGGTGATTTGAAGGGAAAGGGGTGTAGGTGAGGTGTGGTTTGAAGGGGTAACTTCGGCGACTGCTGTGCTGGAGGCACCTGTCTGGATCCCGTAGGGAACTGGGGTCTATCTTCCTTAGACTTAGTCCCTGGAGCCCTGGATCGGCCAGAGCGCGTGTGCCCGTCGGGTGTTCTTACCCTAATCCAGCGGCCGCCCGGGACCGCCCCGCCCCGCAGGCCCCGCCCCTCCCGCAGGCCCCGCCCCCCTGCCCGAATATTTAAAGCGGAATGTGCGAGCGGGGAAACTGACCCTCGGAAGTGGCGGCCCTCGAATCCAGTCGCGCTTACGGAGACCCGGAGGCGAGCACTTCTCGGAAAGGCCGCCTCCGGGGCGGGCTCCACCGCTTTCTTTTCTGACGACGTTTGTCCCTCGCGAGGCCCCGTTGAGCGACCGGGAGGCGGGGCGGGGCGCGCGGGGCCGGGAGCGGCGCCGCCATGGACGCCTGGGTCCGCTTCAGCGCCCAGAGCCAGGCCCGGGATCGGCTGTGCAGGTGCGGGCGGGGGGCGGGGCGGGACCCGCAGACCCTCGTGCGGCGAAGTCAGTTCAGCTACGGGGGTCAGCAAGGGTCAACTCGGGCTTCGGGGGCCGCGCGGGCGTGAGGCGCTGCGGGAGCCGGCCGTGCGCTGATTCGTTTCTGCCCCCCTCCCCGGGAAAGATGGTGAAACTGAGGCACGAGAGGGCCAGCGGGAGACGCTCAGGGCTGCCGCGTCCGCGGGAGACTCGCACGGCCCTCGCTGGGCGGCGGTGCAGCGGGAGCGCTGGCCCCGGAGAGCGGTGGCGAGCGACCGGACTCTGCCCCGAGCCGAGGACCGGTTCCAAGTGTCCCCGTCCCCTTCCCTGCTGTGACCGGGACTCCGCCTCCGTCCTGCCTTCTGGGCTCAGTTCCGCTCCGGGGCCTGGGGAGCTCTCAGTTCACCCCTATGAGGAATAGTGTGCCCCCAGGTCCCCCAGCCTCACCCTCACCGACTGCCCGCTGGTGCTGGCCGGGCCCCGCTCAGCCCCGCAAGTCTCTGACGTCTCAGCTCCGAGTAGTGCTCCCCCCGCCTGGGCTCCTCTGACCCCCGTGCTCTCCCCTGGCCTGGCCTGAAGGAGAAGCAGCGAGTTAGGGACCTGACGAGCAGGAAAGGGAGTGGCCGCAACCTGGGAAAGGGAGCCCGTCCTTGCCTTTAGGAGGACACCTTCGCGGGGAGGTGCGGGAGGTCCCGCCTTTGCTTGCCTGTCTCCCCCAGGGCCGCCCAGTACGCCTGCTCCCTTCTTGGCCACGCGCTGCAGAAACGTGGGGCCAGTCCTGAGCTGCAGAAACAGATTCGACAACTGGAGGGCCACCTGAGCCTAGGAAGAAAGCGTAAGTAACTTTAGGCTTTACTACCCCAACACTCCCTCCACCCCCAGCTACTCTCTCTCCGTCCCCGCTTCCTGGTTTTTACCTTCTCTGCCAGTTCTTCTCCCTCATTTGGCTTTGCATTCACCCCCTACACGCCTCCCAATTGAGGTAAGACAACAGGAGCGTGAGTGTAATGAAGGGCTGGAGAAACGGGCAAGTTTGAGAACACTAAACCGGGACACAAAGTAATTAAAATTTGAAGTAAAAAAGAATGAACTGTTTCTGCTCTTTTTAAATATTATTTGGCCCTAACCGGTTTGGCTCACTGGATAGAGCGTCGGCCTGTGGACTGAAGGGTCCCGGGTTCGATTCCGGTCAAGGGCACGTACCTTGGTTGCGGGCACATCCCCAGTAGGGAGTGTGCAGGAGGCAGCTGATCGATGTTTCTCTCTCATCAATGTTTCTAATTCTCTATCCCTCTCCCTTTCTCTCTATAAAAAATCAATAAAATATATTTTTTAAAAATAAATAAAAAATAAAAATTATTTGTAACACCTTAATCAATAATTTATAAAAAATAAATAAAAATAAAAAATAAATTATTTGTTTTTGTTTCTATCACTTGCTCAACTTTCACCCTCTTGCTTTTTCTCTTTCTCTGTGTTTTTCTCTCCGCCTCACTACTTCCAAATCTCTGCTTTTTCCTGCGGATCCCCACAAGTTCTCCGCCTGGGCAACTCAGCAGATGCCCTTGAGTCAGCCAAACGCGCTGTGCACCTGTCAGATGTTGTCCTGAGATTCTGCATTACTGTTAGTCACCTCAATCGAGCCTTGTACTTCGCCTGTGACAATGTCCTGTGGGCTGGAAAGTCTGGACTAGCTCCCCGTGTGGATCAGGAGAAGTGGGCCCAGCGTTCATTCAGGTTTGATAGCCTTTTATTCTACAAGACCTTTTGTATTCCTCATACCACACAACTTGCCTTTCATGAGAGAAAGACCTCTCAGGGTCTTCCCAGAATGTACACATCTTACTCACTCGCCTGCTTCTAATCTTCACTTACATCTTAAACTATCAGAGGATAAGGAATGGAGGAGGTGGAAGACAAATGCTCTTCCATCATGAATGACTAAGATTGGGAAAGACGTTATGTTACTTTAATTCTGCTTCTATCTATACCATAGGTCAGCGATTTTCAACCTTGTTCATCTCATAAACTAATTACATAAACTAATTACTAAAATTCTACGGCACACCAAAAACACATTTTTTGCCGACGTGACAAAAAAAGTAGGTTTAATTTTGATTCATTCACACCGGATTGCTATTGTGTTGGCTATTGTCATTTTTTTTTTTACTTGACAAACCAAGGGAAAAGAGGTCAGTGCCCCTGGCTAAATAGTCAGGTATTGCATGTTTTAAAAATTCTTGTGGCACACCAGTTGAAAATCGCTGCCATAGGTTACTCTCCTCACTACCTGCTCATCAGTCATTCTATAAATATTTAGTAAGTGCTTACTGTGGTTCAGGGAATAAAGCAGAGAGCCAAACAGATATGATTCCTGTTCTCATGAAGCTTCTGGTCTAGTGGGATAATCATATGTTAAAACTAGAGGCCTGGTGCACAAATTCATGCACAGGTGGGGTCCGAAGGCCTGGGCCAGCTGAGGGGAGGGGCCGAGGGCGGTTGGCGGACTGGCCCCGCCCCCTGGTCTAAGGCCAGTCGAACTCCTGGTCATCAAGGGGACAATTTTCATATTACCCTTTTATTATATAGGATAAGTAAACACCAAACCAGGTATATGAGGAAAAGTACAGGATGTTGTGAAATAAATAACACTAAGATTGAAAGATCAGGAAAGAACCCTCGCTGGTTTGACTCAGTGGATAGAGTATCATTGGCCTGAGGACTGAAGGGTCCTGGGTTTGATTCTGGTCGAGGGCACATTGCCACGGTTGTGGGCTTGATCCCCAGTTGGGAGTGTGCAGGAGGCAGCTGATCAATGATTCTTTCTTATCATTGCTGTTTCTATCTCTCTCTCTCTCACCCTCCCTCTCTGAAATCAATAAAAATAAATAAATAAGATCAGGAAAGAACTCTTTGAGAAAAATAATATTTTAGGTAAGACTTGAAGTTTGAGTAGAAGTTAGACAAAGCAAACAGTAGCAGAGAACACCTTTTCAAACAAAAAATAGCATTTTCTAAGGCTTTGAACCAAGAAAGACTTTGGGGAATTAAAAAAATAGAAAGAAAGCCAGCGGAATGGATAGCATTGAGTAAAAGGCATACTTTCAAACTGGAGGGGTAGATGGGTCAGATCACTCATGAAAGACAATGATGAGATTTTTTGTTTAGTTTTTAGAAAATTTTTATCCTAGCCCTGGCTGGTGTGGCACAGTTGGTTGGAGTGTCATCCTGTCCTGTACACCAGAAGATGGCGGGTTCGATTCCTGGTCAGGGCACATACCCAGGTTGTGGGTTTGATCCCTGGTCAGGGTGTGTGGCAGAGTCAGTGATCAATGTCTCTGTCTCTGTCTCTCTCTCTCTCTGCCCTCCCTTCCTCTCTCTAAAATCAATTTTTAAAAATTAAAAAATAAAAATCCTGAGTACAGTGGGTTCTAACTAGGGATCTGACATGGTTTAAATTGTGTTTAAAGAAGATTGCTCTTGCTGCAGTGTGGAGAATGGATTGCAGTAGGGCAAAGGAGGAAGAGAGGCCGTGATATGGCCAAGAGATATGGCTTGAACTAAAGAGCTGGCAAGTAATGAAGGTGCAGAGAAATACGATTTGAGAATAAAATTATCTGTACACATATCATCTGTATTTGTTTCTTGTTATGCTATGATTCTCTGTTCTTTTAGATTATATTAGGTAGCATCTTTCTATCTCCATTTCTGTGTTGTTTTTCTACATGGCTTGTGATGTATGAGGGCTGTGGACAGAGGCATGATTGAAGTAGTATGGAAAAGCACTTATTTAGAACAGTTTATATGCCATGTTTATTTATTTCATTCAACAAATATTTATCAAGCTCTTACTATAGCAGGCACTGGTCTAGGTATAGGGACCCAGTGGTAAAGACAAACAAGGCCCCTGCTCCTATGGCGCTCACATTGTAATGGGAGGAGACACACATAAAGATTAAATGAAGCCCTAACCGGTTTGACTCAGTGGATAGAGCGTCAGCCTGCAGACTGAAGGGTCCCAGGTTCGATTCTGGTCAAGGGCATGTACCTTGGTTGCGGGCACATCCCCAGTAAGGGGTGTGCAGGAGGCAGCTGATCAACGTTGCTCTCTTATCGTTGTTTCTAACTCTCTATCCCTCTCCCTTCCTCTCTGTAAAAAATCAATAAAATATATATTTTTTAAAAAGATAAATGAAAATACAGTGGTAAGTGCTGTGCAGGAAATTGAAAGAGGGTCACGTGATAGAAAGTAAATGTTTTGCTACTTTAGCGGGGGGGGAGGGGGGGGTCAGGCCAGGCCTCTCTGGAAAGGTGACATTTAAGCTCATATCCAAAGAGCCAGCCATGTGAAGATTTTGGAGGCAGGATAGTTCAGGTAGAAGGACCCAGTCGTGTAAAGGTCCCAAAGCAGGAACAAGCTTGATGGGATCAAAAGAAACAAATGTGGTTGGAGCTCTGATTGGCAGAAAGAGTGGTGTAATGTGGAGTTAGAGAGGCAGGTCCGGTTTCGAGGTCTGTAAGCCGTCTTAAGTTATCTAGATTTTATTCTAAATGTGACAGGAAGGAAACCATGAAGAGTGTTAAGAAGAGGAGTTTATGCGGGGGCGAGGGGCAAGAGTGACCAGGGAGAGACAGGTTAGAAGACTAAAGTAGGAGTGCAAGCAAGAGATGACGGTGGCTTAGACTGGGAGTAGAGTGTAAAAGAGGTGCTTAGATTCAGGCTGTGTTTTGGAGACAGGACAATCATACTGAGTACAGACCACTGTTGTGAGAATGGATTCAAAATAAAAAATAGACTGTTCTTAAGGAATTTATAATGTAACACATTTGGCAAGCTGCTTGACACCTCTGGACCTCTTTTTTTGTTTTGTTAATCTTCACTGGAAGATATTTTTCCTTTTATTTTAGAGGGAGTGGAAGGGAGGGGAGATGGGTAGAAAGGACAGAGGGAAACATCCATGTGAGAGAGCCACATCAATTGGTTACCTCCCACAAGCACCACAACTGGGTCAGGGAGCCTGCAACCCAGGTATGTGCCCTTGACCAAAATCGAACCTGAGACCCTTCAGTTCACAGGCTGACACTTTTTTTTTTTAATATATATATATATATATTTTTTTTATATATATATTTTATTGATTTTTTACAAAGAGGAAGGGAGAGGGACAGAAAGCTAGAAACATCGATGAGAGAGAAACATCGATCACCGCCTCCTGCACACCCCCCACTGGTGATGTGCCCGCAACCAAGGTACATGCCCTTGACCAGAATCGAACCCAGAACCCTTCAGTCCGCAGGCCGACGCTCTATCCACTGAGCCAAACCGGTTTCGACACACAGGCTGACACTTTAACCAGCTGGTCAGCACACTTCTTTTTTGTTTGTTTTGTTAAATAAAAGGATTGGATTTAAATTATTTATAATTTGACTCTGAAACAACTGAAGCTTATTCTTTTAAAACAAATTTGTGCCCGGCCGGTGTGGTTGACCATTGATCTATGAACCAGGAGGTCACGGTTTGATTCCTGGTCAGGGCACATGACCGGTTGTGGGCTCGATCCCTAGTAGGGGACATGCAGGAGGCAGCCAGTGATTCTCTGTCATCATTGATGTTTCTATTCTTCTCTCCATCTCCCTTCCTCTCTCTGAAATAAAAAAACATATTTATAAAATAATTAAAAAAATTGTATTACTGTAGTTCAAGTTGAATGTGTGTGTGTTAATGTGTTGCCAAGTGGAAAAATGAAATTTGAGGTTGATCTTGGAAGATTTAATGATGCTCATGAACGTTAGCCCAGGATCTTAAGGGAATTGTAAACATATTACTTACAGAAAGGTGGGAGGACATTTCTAATAGTGGGCACTAGGACACATCCACTTCTGGGTTCTAATGTGTGATCCTTTGCATTTTGGCGGGAAAAAACTGTTTGAGTGTTCTGTTGGATATGCTAAGTGGGTACACGTGCCCTTACTGACCCTTCCGTCCTGTGTACCTCAGGTACTATCTGTTTTCTCTCATCATGAATTTGAGTCGTGATGCTTATGAGATTCGCCTACTGATGGAACAAGAGTCTTCAGTTTGTAGCCGGCGACAGAAGTGTTCTGGAGGAGGAGCCCCAGGAGGAATTGAAACTGGGGGACCTGGGGATCCAGGGACTCCAGGAGGAGGCCTACCCCAAATAGCTCTGAAGCTTCAGCTCCGAGTCCTGCTCCTGGCTCGGGTCCTTCGGGGTAATCCCCCGCTTCTGCTGGACGTAGTCAGGAATGCCTGTGACCTCTTCATTCCACTGGACAAACTAGGCCTCTGGCGCTGTGGCCCCGGCATTGTGGGGCTTTGTGGCCTCGTGTCCTCCATCCTGTCTATTCTCACCCTCATCTGCCCTTGGCTACGACTCAAGCCCTGATACACTGGCACAGGATAAGGAGGGGACCTGAATTGGTAAGATGGAATCTTAGATTGTCCCCAGTGTCCCAGCCCCATCCTAATTCTACTCCTTGGTTAAAGTTAAAATCCAGAGATTTATGGGTAAACCAGGGGTGGGGAATGTCTGGCCCATGGGCCGTATAAGGCCCACAAAATCATTTGGTCTGCCCTGCCAACGCATTAGGGGTGAGTTAATTAAATGTTTGGCCCAATATATCAGGCTAACTTTTAAGTTGATAATTTTGTATGGCCCATGAAAGATGTTATAAATGTCCAAATGGCCCTTGCCAGAAAAATGGTTCCCCATCCCCGGGGTAGAGGGAGGAGCTTTGGGGAAGATGAAGTGAGGAAAGGTGACTTGTGTAGTCAGTAGGATGATTCTGATGTTCAGATCTGCTGGAGCTTTTGTTCTTTTCCTCCTTCACTGCATTGTCTGTGTCTCTCTTGACTCTTTTGATTTTGTCTCTTAAGTCTTAGATTCTGTCTCTGGGTGTTTTTTTTTTCCCTTCTCAGTCGCCTGTCCTAGGAATTTAATCAGCAGCAAAATGCCTTTTTGATAGGGGAGAAGGTGTGTTCTGTAAGATTCTAATTGCCTTCTTTTTCCTCACAGAGGTGGCTTGTGGCAGATTTTACCCCCTTCAGACTCCAGACTATAATTTTAAAGACTTATGTCCCAGGGGACTCTTCCCTCATGCCCCGGAAGTGGTTCGCTGCTTCCTCTTCCTCCCTCCTGGCTACCTCACCAACCTCGCTCATGACTTGGCCCTTACCCTTCCCTCTACTCACATCTGCAGATTTCGGCTTACACTTCGACTTCAGGGCTTCATCTGTAGCCTGTTCTTACCCCTTCGCCTCCCCAGAATGATGCCATGTCTAACATCTTGCTGTAAATATTGTACAATGATTCTGTGTAAATAGATAGGCCCCTGCTCACAGTGGAGAGCAAGCCTTCTAGGCCAGCCAATAAAGATCAGTTTGCTCATTGATGTGTGGTCTGGTCCTGTGTGTTTTTACCATCTGAAGCCCCTATTTCTGTCACTAAGGTTTGGATTTTTCATGGCATTAGCCGCTGCATCATGACCCACAGACTTTTATTGACACCTAAACTCTACAGGGCATCATACTAGGTGGTAGTGATACAAAAAGCTTAACTCCTCGGTCCCAGCGTCAGATGTTTGTAGCCTACTTGGGAAGATGAGAATCTAATGTTAAAGTAATTATACAAGTTCCACAAAGCACATGCCATCCCAGTTCAGTTTATAGTCCCTCCAAAAACTGTAGTGCCACAGGCAGCAGAGGCCGAGTCCAAACAAAACTAAGTGGATTGGCTTGGTCTGTGGGCTTGTTGTACCTTCACATGTTGGGACTCCCCTGGGTGGTTAGGTAAATAAAACCAGTTATCA
The DNA here is from genome assembly GCF_951640355.1 of Cnephaeus nilssonii. Taxonomy (NCBI): domain Eukaryota; kingdom Metazoa; phylum Chordata; class Mammalia; order Chiroptera; family Vespertilionidae; genus Cnephaeus; species Cnephaeus nilssonii. The sequence continues at coordinate 38,806,916 of NC_137092.1, forward strand.
GCTCTTTCTTGTTTAGATCTCAGGTTGAGATGAATACAGTTAGGAAGTAAAAAGTGTCTGTCTCCCACTCTTTGTTCCAAACCCAAAGAAAGCATTATTGTCTGGAAACAACAAAGGAAGGAAAAGGGAGAAGGAAACAGCAGAAAGAGTCCAGAGTTGTGTTCCCTTTGGATTTTGAGATGACGCCTCCAGGGGGCAGCACCAAGGCAGAGAAGTAGACTAAGATCACTCAGTCCTGTCCTCTGTCTGGGGCTCCCCACAGGTCCCCACCATCACTCCTCCCATTCCTTCCAACTTTATTTTTAGCTGGCAGTGGGAGGGGGCAGGATGGGAGGGAAACTAACGAAAACAGAAAGGGAGAGGGACAGAGGCACAGAGGACTTCTCCCGCGGCCAGAACAGCCAGGCATGGAGCTGCCTCTCACCCCTCACCTGTTCTTGTCCCTGATGGTCCTGACAGGTGAGGGAGGTTAACTTCTTGGTTTCTGATGGGAAATGAGGATAGTGGATTGTTGGGCGTTGGGACTCCAGGGTTAAAATTATTTGGGAGTTAGGGTGAAAGATTAATGCTGAGTCTCCATTGCTAGTGTGTCTGTATGTCTGTGTGTGTGCGCGCGTGTGTGTTTGCACGTTTGTATTCTTATGCCCACAGCATATGACCGCTTAAGTATTGAGATTGTCAGAGCCTGTGTAAGATTTGTGATCCAATTATCTAAAACCTGTGTCCTAAGTTCTGGAGAAGTTAGGGGACCACAAAGAAACAGGATGTGACCTTCCACGTGGCCACTCTGATTTCTGTTCCTCCCTCCCTTCCCCTCCAGACCCTTGGTGGTCTCTGGCGCCTGAGGCATAGCTGACTAACCGTGTAGTCAGAACCCTGGGTTTATCTAACCAATGAGCTACAGTTCCTAGTCATACAGCCCTGGCATTTTCCTGGGTGCAAAAAGGTTCACATACAAAACACCTTTTTGAAAATGAGCATGGTTTGAGGTAGAGCTATCGCCATTGGCGGGAGTGGGGTGGTCTAAGAGGGGGGGTGGCTTGAAAGGAAGGAGCAAGAACCTTGGGAGAGACCAGAAGCTGGAATTTTTCCTTACCAGTGCCCTGTAATCTTCGTTTCCTAAAATACCAGCTCTGATTTTAAAGGGGTGGGAGGGAAGAATCAGCCAGAACATGATGGGAGGTGGGGGGTGGCATCTTTAGAGTGGGTCGACAGCTAAGGAAGAAATGCGGAGGGCAGTGAGGAGGGTGGGTACATTTAGAAAGGAAGCTGGTGGTTGTGGGAAACTTTAGGGCGAAGGGACCCTTGCTAGGATGAATGGCAAACCATGTGTGTGGGCAGGCGAGGGGCCCCACCCAGTTAATTGCCACTGAGGTTTTCAGGGCTGGGATCACCCAGAGACCTAGACGTTGGAGAACGAGAGTGAGCGTGTAACAATGACACTGGGAGTCAAGAGGGAAATAGGAGAGACCCAGGCATTCAGTGTTCCTTCGTCTCCTGTTCCCCCCATGGTCCTGGTTTTGGGGAGAATTTGAAAGGCATGGTTGTTCTGGGGCTACAGACCGTCTCTCTCCCTCTTTTAACCCTCAGCTTGGGGAGGAGGATGTGTAGGAGGAATGATGTGGAAAAGAAGAACTTGACCCAGGCTTGTCTGTAAATTAGATTTCAGGGGTTGGATGGAAATACAGCTGTGCACTAGCATGGCAGAGGGCCACAGGTTAGGCAGCTGGACACAGATACAGGAAGGAGATCATCCTTGCCTGGAGCTCTGAGTCCATGACATTGACAGAGGCCAGGCAGCTAATGAGTAACCAGAGGCCGATGCACAAAATTCGTGCAAGAGTAGGTCTTCCTTCCCCCGGCTGCCGGCACCGTCATCGGCTTCCCTCTGGCACCCAGGACCTGGGCTTCCCTTGCAGCCCCGGCTTCATCCGAAGGTCGTCCTGTCTAATTAGCATATTACGCTTTTCTTATTATAGATCAGCAGAGAAATAGACGTATAGCAAAACATGTCCTTCACAGCCTCTCTCTGGGCATTCCCTAGCCTCTCTGCCTGCTGCCTGCTAACCTTATGATCCCGCCCCCCCAGGTCTCTGCTCCCCCTTCAACCTGGATGTGCATCACCCACGTCTATTCCCAGGGCCACCTGAGGCTGAATTTGGATACAGTGTCTTACAACATGTTGGGGGTGGACAGCGATGGTGAGGAGGAAGCCAGCGGGGCATGAGACGGGGGGCTGTGATGGAGCCGTAAAGGGGGCGAGGCAGATGGGAGTCTAAAGGAATCGGGTCTGTGGAAGTGGCTGGCTCTAGATTTGCCAGCCCATTCACTTACCCTCTGGACTATCTCTCCCCCTCTTTTTTTTTTTTTTTTTTGTATGGCCTATCTCAAAGGTCATGGTCACACTGTGCTTATATTCATGCCCTCCCCCAGGATGCTGGTGGGTGCCCCCTGGGATGGGCCTTCAGGTGACCGAAGGGGAGACATTTACCGCTGCCCCGTAGGGAGCTCCCACAATGCCTCATGTGCCAAGGGCCACTTGGGTAAGATGCCTCACTCTTCTACTCCTAACCCCTAACCTTCATACGCTAGTAACTTTGACCCCTTATACCTCACCTTCACCCCCATATCCCACATACTCCCTGTCCCCGACTTGACCCTGATCTCTTCTCAAACTCTTCCAAAATCACCCTGAATTCAAGCACCCCATCTGTGACCCCATGATCTCATTCTCTTCCACCCCCCTCCCACCAGGTGACTACCCACTGGGAAATTCATCTCGTCCTGCTGTGAACATGCACTTGGGGATGTCTCTACTGGAGACAGATGGTGATGGGGGGTTCATGGTGAGCTAAGGAAAGGGTGTGGCTGGGTCTCTGAAGGTTTGTGGCGGAGAAAGAGCAGTATGGTGAGGGAAGCTGGTCTGTGCAGAGGGTCAAGGAGTTAAAAACCCTAGAAAGTAAGGGGGGAAATCTCAGTGCCTCCTCCTAGGCGCATGTTCTGAGGGTGCCTCCCAACCTGGGAGTAACTGTGTCTCCCACCTACCCCCAGGCCTGTGCCCCTCTCTGGTCTCGTGCTTGCGGTTCCTCTGTCTTCAGTTCTGGAATATGTGCCCATGTAGATGCTTCATTCCGGCCCCGGGCAAGCCTGGCACCCACTGCACAGCGTAAGCCAGAAGGAGGGCTGAGGTTCAGTCCTCAGCACGGGGCGCAGGGTGGGAAAAGGGTGGGGTGTCAGGGTCTGATGGGCCTGCATGGCTGTCCTCACTGCTACCTAATGTGTCTGCACAAGCGCCATGCTTCCTAACAGGTTAGAATTCAGACGCAACCAGGGCACTAAGACTCCATGAACTGATCAAAACAACTTCAAAAACTCAACTCTCACTGTATCCCTCCACCCCCTTGGCGACAGCATTTACCTCACCGTTCTCCGATGTGTCATCTATTTTTATGCCTCCATCTCCTTTTGTTTAAAGAGTTCTCCACCCCAATGCCTTTTCTTGTATTCTCCTCTCCTCAAACATCTTCAGTCTTCAGTATCGGCTCAGCGGCTGCCTCCTTTGATTCCCCACCGTCAGTGCTATGTTCCTACCTGGCATTCAATTCTTTTTTCTTTTTTTGGTAATATGTTTATACTAGGGGCCCAGTGCACAAATTCGTGCACCTTGAAAGGAACTGTGGGCCCTGAGGCTGTGGTGGGCACAGGAGCGGGTCTCGGCCCATCCTCCATGCCCCCGCCCGGCCCCTCCCACTGCAACCCCAGCCCCTTGTCTGCCAGCAGCCTTGCTCCCACTGCTGCTCTCCCACGCACTGAGCACTGGCCCCGCTCGCACCTGCTGACAGCATGGAGCGATTGAGACCTGCAGTGGGTGCGAGTCGGGCCGGTGCCATCAGCGGGTGTGTGCAGCAGCTGCTGCCCTGATCACCCCTCAGGAGCAGGGGGAGGTGGAGAAGCCCTCAAGGGTGATCGGGGTGGCGCCTGGCACCAGCCGCAGGTGCAAGCAGTGGGCGGGACCGTGGTGCACGGGAGCAAAGAATTTTCAGTAATCACCAGAGGCTTGCCCCGATGACAACGACCAGCACCCTGCCTTGGTCTGGTGCCCCCACTCACCTGCTCCACCATCCCGCCATGGCCAACGCCCACCATGTTCCGCACGCGCCCCCTGGTGGTCAGCGCACGCCATAGCGACCGGTTTTTCGGTTGTTCAGTTGTTTCACTGTTCAATCTATTTGCATATTAGGGTTTTATATAGAGAGATTGATTTCAGAGAGAGTAAGGGAGAGGGAGAGATAGAAATATCAATGATGAGAGAAAATCATCATGGCCACCTCCTGCATGCACGTGGGGATCGAGCCCATAACCGGGGCATGTGCCCTGACTGGAAATCAAACTGAACCATGACCTCTTGGTTCATGAGTCAATGTTCATCCACTGAGCCACACTGGCCAGCCTTGTTTTTTTTTTTTTTTTTTTTTTTTTTTTTTTTTTTTTTTTTTTTTAGCATATTGCATGTATGCCCATCTCTCCTTTTACTCATTTCTACATTTACCCAGGGCCTGACATACTACCTTCCTTGCATGACAGAAGTGCCTAATAAATGTTTAAATTGAATGTGCCCCTATGACCTCTTCCCTTGTTGCCCTCATGCCCAATATCCTGTATCCCTCTGCTCTCCATCACCACACCCCTCCTCCTAGGCTGCCCCACATACATGGATGTTGTCATCGTCTTGGATGGCTCCAACAGCATCTACCCCTGGTCTGAAGTTCAGACTTTCCTACGAAGACTGGTGGGAAGACTGTTCATTGACCCAGAGCAGATACAGGTAAGAGAGGTCAATAAGGATGGGCTTGGAGGGGAGAGACAGGGAGAGAGGTGATAAATGTAGATAGTGTCTTCAGGAGTATCCAGGCGCTCACCTTCCCTCCCTTACACACTTCCTTCTCCCTCCCCACTTTCATACACACATTTCAAATAAAAAATATATATTTTATTGATTTCAGAGAGGAAGGGAGAGGAAAAGAGAGGTAGAAACATCAATGATGAAATAGAATCATTAATTGACTGTCTCCTGCACAGATATTTGTCACTGATGGATGGAGGTACCCCCCCCCCCCCACTGGGGATGGAGCCCACAACCCGGGCAAGAGCCCTGACCAGGAATCAAACCATGACCTCCTGATTCATAGGTGGACACTCAACCACTGAGCCACAACAGTTGGGCTACACACATTCACTTGACTGTGCCCTTTATTCTCAGGTGGGGCTGGTACAGTATGGTGAGAGCCCTGTACACGAGTGGTCCCTGGGAGATTTCCGAACCAAGGAAGAAGTGGTGAGAGCAGCAAGGAACCTGAGTCGGCGGGAGGGACGAGAAACAAAGACTGCCCAAGCAATAATGGTGGCCTGGTGAGGCACTGGGAAGGGGAGTGTGGGAGCAGAGTGAGGAGGGCCTAGACGGGTTAGGGGAGGTTTGGAGTGCAGTGTGTACATCCCAGGATGCCTTGCATGCTTATCTTTATGTGAACACTAATGGTGGGTGGGGGAAAAAGAAGTTGACTGTCAGTGCACTCCCTCTCGTCACATTTCTACAAAATATCTGTCCGTATCGCTCCCTGTTTCTGCTTTGTTGACCTCTGCACACAGAACTCTCTCTCTCCATCCTGTCACTCCCACTTTGGTCTTGACCCTCAGGTTCTCTATCACTCATGTCCCGCTCACTTTCCAAACACGATTCACACTCCTTCTGGGAAGACTAGCCTGACCTGACCATTCTTCTTTAGTCTACATTCCCTTAATACCTGTCCTCCCAGATGCACTCTTTGCTAAATTAACGTAGGAATGAATGAATTTTATACTTATTGTTCTGGCTGGGTAGCTCAGTTGGTTAGAGCATCAACCCAATACACCAAGGTTGTGGGTTCGATCTCCAGTCAGGGCACATACAAGAATCAACCAATAATATATGCAGAAATACATAGAACAGCAAAAATCTTTCTCTCTTTCCCTCTCTCTCAAATCCATTTGAAAATAAATAAAGGAATTTTATATTGATTTGCATTGATGATATGCTAATCTATATGTTCTATGATATTCAAGCATTTGAGCTCTTCCTGTGTGTCAATCTGCATGCTAGACACTGCGGGGGAGATGGTCTAAAAGGCAAGATGCTGGACCTCAGTGAACTGGTGACGCTGGTGTGTGTGTGTGTGTGTGTGTGTGTGTGTACGTCTGATCACACCTCCTTTCTCTCTCTTCTCAGCACAGAAGGATTCAGTCAGTCCCGTGGGGGCCGCCCAGAGGCTGCCAGGCTGCTGGTGGTTGTCACTGATGGAGAATCACATGACGGAGAGGAGCTTCCCTCAGCACTGAAGGCCTGTGAGGCTGGACGAGTGACCCGCTACGGCATTGCCGTGAGACTCCGCTCTGGGCCTGGAAGGATGGGGTCGGGTGGGGATGGTGACATCAGGACGAGTGACCCGCTACGGCATTGCCGTGAGACTCCGCTCTGGGCCTGGAAGGATGGGGTGGGGTGGGGATGGTGACATCAGGACTGGGACTTGAGAAAAACCACTTCCCAGACCCCAGCCAGCTTCCCCTCGCTTCACTTTGGTCGGCTGTGTTCCGTACCGGCTCTGATACCCCAATCCACACAGCCCACAGACCCACTCTGCGCTCTGACCCCAGGTCCTTGGCCACTACCTCCGGCGGCAGCGAGACCCCAGCTCTTTCGTGCGGGAAATCAGAGCCATCGCCAGCGACCCAGACGAGAGATTCTTTTTCAACGTCACCGATGAAGCCGCGCTGACCGACATTGTGGACGCGCTGGGAGACCGGATTTTTGGCCTTGAGGGTAAGGATTCCCCTTGAAGAAATGAAGGGGGGAAAGGGGGTTCTGGAGTATGGGTGCCTCAATATTGTCTCATGCCCAAGGGTCCCATGGAGAAAACGAAAGCTCCTTTGGTCTGGAAATGTCTCAGATCGGTTTCTCTGCTCATCGGCTGAAGGTTGGCCAGCCTGACCCCTCCATGCATGACCCCTCCCGACCTCTGACTCCTTCCAGCCTCTGAGTCCCACCCTTCAGCCCCAGGGTTCTTCTATGTTCCTCCTTTAACCGGCGTCCATTCTGACGGCTCCGGCTTTCACACTGACCCTGGCCTGTGCTCAGGGGCCCCTCCCTCCCGGAGAGCTTTGCTCTGACTCCCCGCTGCCTTCCTTCGCGGTGACCCTGTCTGTTCTGCCCCACAGGATGGGATTCTCTTTGGGATGGTGGGGGCCTATGACTGGGGGGGCTCCGTGTTATTATGGCTTAAAGAAGGTCACCACCTTTCCCCCTCACGGACGGCCCTGGAAGATGAGTTCCCCCCTGCACTGCAGAACCATGCGGCCTACCTGGGTGAGCAGCAGGGGTTTGCAGAGGCCTGGGGGGGTGGGGGGGGACGCGTCCCGGTGTGGGGGAGGAGGCACTGCCTCTGCACTGACCTCTGCTCCTCTCCTTGGGACCCTCCTAGGCCTTAGGGATCCCGCCCATTCTCACCCCATCTTCTTTTCCTTCCGCCCCCGATTCCGTGCCCACTTGCAGGTTACTCTGTTTCCTCCATGCTTTTGCGCGGTGGACAACGCCTGTTTCTCTCAGGGGCTCCTCGGTTTAGACATCGGGGAAAGGTCATCGCCTTCCAGCTTAAGAAAGATGGGGCTGTGAGGGTCGCCCAGAGCCTCCAGGGGGAGCAGGTAGGGCATCTACGGGGAATCAGCCTGTAGGGAGACAGTGAGGGGCGGGAGAGGGGCCTGAGAAGTCTGTGCTGAATTCTGCTTGGCAGCGTCTGCCAGGGCCGTGAGGACCAGAGCGGCAGGTGGGGGGGGGGGTTCCCACTTGCTCACAATCACCTTCCTTTTTCTGTGGGTTCACCACTCCCCTCACTCCCCCCCACTCCCCAGATTGGCTCATACTTTGGCAGTGAGCTCTGCCCATTGGATACAGATGGCGATGGAACAACTGATGTCTTACTTGTGGCTGCCCCCATGTTTCTGGGACCCCAGAACAAGGAGACAGGACGTGTGTATGTGTACCTGGTGGGTCAGGTGAGACTTGCTTGCCGGTGAAGAAGGAGGGAGAAGGGAAGGCACATGTATTTGAGGGCTGGCTGAGAGGTTGGGACAATCAGATCGACACCCCTCTTCTCCTCGCCTCCACCAGCAGTCCCTGCTCACACTCCAGGGAACACTTCATCCGGAACCTCCCCAGGATGCTCGGCTCGGGTTTGCCATGGCTGCCCTTCCTGACCTGAACCATGACGGCTTTGCTGACGTGGCGGTGGGGGCGCCGCTGGAGGATGGGCACCGTGGAGCGCTGTACCTCTACCACGGGACTCGGAGTGGAGTCAGGCCCCGCCCTGCCCAGGTCAGGAGTGCCAAGTGAAGCAGGGGCATGTGGGAGCAAGGGAAATGGGGACGTGGTCTCTGCTTATCAGTGCTCCCCTGGGCTTGGGACCCAAACTGAACAAATGCTTTTTCATTAGTACAGTAGCCCCCCTCCCCCACAGGGATATGCTCCGAGACCTCCAGAGGATGCCCGAAACTGCAGATAGCACCAGACTGTACATATACTGTGTTACAGGCCTGTTCCTATACATACATACCTGTAATTACATGTAATTTATAAATTACGCACAGTAAGAGATTAACAACAATGAAACAGAACAATTATAACAATCCTTTATAATAAAGAGGTAATATGCAAATTGACTGTCACACCCTTACAAGATGGCTGCCTACAACCAGGCCAGCAGGGGGGTTGGTGAGGGACAACGAAACGACTGAACAAGCAGGCTGTGTGGGGCAACCAGGCTGGCAGGGGGGTTAGTGAGAGACAACCAAATGACTGAACAGCAGGCTGCATGGAGCGACCAGGCCAGCAGGGGGGGGGGGGGCAGTAAGGGGTGACCAGGCCAGCAGAGGGGGCAGTTAGGGGCGACCAGGCAGGCAGGCAGGTGAGTGATTAGGAGCCAGCAGTCCAGGATTGTGAGAGGGATGTCCGACTGCCGGTTTAGGCCCGATCCCAGCCTAAACCGGCAGTCAGACATCCCCCAAGGGGTCCTGGATTGGAGAGGGTGCAGGCTGGGCTGAGGGGACCCCCCCCCCCATGCATGAATTTCATGCCCCGGGCCTATAGTATGCTATAATAAAACTCATATGAATGTGGCATTATTAAATAAAATAAGGGTTACTTGAACAAAGCAGTGCGATTCCTTCAAGTTGATCTGATAGCTAAGACGGCTACTAAGTGACTCACAGTGGGTAGCATAGTCAGTGTGGCTCCATTGGACAAAGGGATGACTCACACCCCAGGCGGGACAGCGTGGGGAAGCTTAAGAGTCTGTCCCAGAATGGCACACAGTTTAAAACTTAGGAATCATTTATTTCTGGAATTTTTTATTAAATATTAACAGCAGAAAGTGAAACCGTGGATAAGGGGGACTACTGTGGTAAAAATGGTGAGGTGGAGGGGCATACAGGTTGCTATACGAGGGAATCCTGAACACAGGCAAGTTTCTCTTGTTCTGATGAGAGAATTAGGAGCCAGGTGGGAGTCCTGGAAACCAGGTGTGGGAGTCCCTGCTCAAACATCCCCTCTTCCCCTCAGCGGATTGCTGCTATCTCCATGCCACAGGCCCTCAGCTACTTTGGCCGAAGTGTAGATGGCCGGTTAGATCTGGATGGAGATGACCTGGTGGATGTGGCTGTGGGTGCCCAAGGGGCGGCCATTCTGCTCAGGTGAGTGGTCCCATTTCAGTAAAGTGGACAGCTCAGCATGGCTGTTCAAAGCAAGGGATTTGGAGTCACAGGCTTAGATTTAGATTTCTTAGTCAACTTACTCTGGGCCTCCATTTCCTAGTTTTTAAAATGGGAACAATCCTACCTAATAGGCTTATTGTGAGGATTAAATGAGGTAATCCATGTAAAGATCTTAACACAGTGCCTAGCACATAGCAAGTACTTCTTAAATGTTAGCTGTGATCACCCGGCCAGCATGGCTCAGTGGTTGAGCGTTGACCTATGAACCAGAAGGTCACAGTTGGATTCCTGGTCAGGGTATATCCCCGAGTTGTAGATTCGATCCTCAGTGGAGGGCATGCAGGAGGCAGCCAGTCAGTGATTCTCTCTCATCATTGATGTTTCTGTCTCTCTCTCCCCCTTCCTCTCTGAAATCAATAAAAAGATATATGTTTTAATATATATATGAACATATATATATATATATATTTATTTATTTATTTATTTATTTAAAATGTTAGCTATTATCAGCCCAAACCGGTTTGGCTCAGTGGATAGAGCGTCGGTCTGCGGACTAGAAGGTCCCAGGTTCGATTCCGGTCAAGGGCATGTACATTGGTTGCGGGCACATCCCCCGCCCCCGGTGGGGGGTGTGCAGGAGGCAGCTGGTCGATGTCTCTCTCTCTCATCGATGTTTCTAGCTCTCTATCCCTCTCCCTTCCTCTCTGTTTGAAAAATCAATAAAATATATAAAAAAATAAAAATAAAATGTTAGCTATTATCTTACTTCTGTTGGAAGGTTTAGGGGAGGGTGGCCTGTACACCCAGCCCCTCATTCTTTCCTTTGCTCTCAGGAGGCAAACACTGGGAGTGGATTTTCTCAAGGTCTTTCCTCCGACTAGAATTTCTTTCCCACCCTGTGCCTAGCTCCCGGCCCATTGTCCGCCTGGCCCCTTCCTTGGTTGTGAGCCCGCCGGCCATCAGCGTGGTCCAGAGAGACTGCGTGCGGCGAGGCCAGGAGGCGGCCTGCCTCTCTGCGGTCCTTTGCTTCCGAGTGACCTCCCGCACGCCTGGCCGCTGGGATCGCCGGCTCCGTGAGTGCATCCCGGCACCTCTCGCCCCCGTGCCTGCCTCGGCCCCTGGACCCTCTTGACCCTCACTCTCGCCTGCCCCTGCAGACTTGCAGTTCACAGCATCACTGGATGAGTGGACGGCGGGAGCCCGGGCGGCTTTTGACGGCGCTGGCCAGAGGCTGGCCCCTCGGCGGCTCCGGCTCACTGTGGGCAACGTCACTTGTGAGCAGCTGCACTTCCACGTGCTGGTGAGGAGGGGCAGGACCTGCTCTGCCTCAGGGCCTGGGAGTGAGGGGAAGGCTGGCTCAGAGGAGGAATTCCAGCAATTCAGACTTTGGAGTTGGGCTGATCTGGGTTTGAATTCTAACTGCCGTTTACCGTCTGTGCAGTCTGGAAAGCGGGTTTCCTTGCCTGCAAAGCGGGGGGTGGGTGGAGATGATGATAATAACTGCATCACAGGAGTTGTATTTGAAGCAAATGTGGCCCCGGCCGGGCAGCTCAGTTGGTTAGAGCCGTGGTCGGCAAACTGCGGCTCGCAAGCCACGTGCGGCTCTTTGGCCCCTTGAGTGTGGCTCTTCCACAAAATACCACGTGTGGGCGTGCACGTAAAGTGTGAGTGAAACTTCGTGGCCCATGCGCAGAAGTCGGTTTTCGGCCTGGGCGAGTCTATTTTGAAGAAGTGGCGTTAGAGCACTCAAGGGGCCGAAGAGCCGCATGGGGCTCGCGAGCCGCGGTTTGCCGACCACTGGGTTAGAGCATCGTCCCATGTGCCAAGGTTGCGGGTTTGTTCCCCGATCAGGGCACATACAGGAATCAACCAATGAATGCATGAATGCGTGGAACAATAAATTGATGTTTTTCCTCTCTCCTTCTATCTCTCAAATCAATCAGGAAATAATTTTTTTTAAGAAAGAAGTAAATGTGATAGAATTGCTAAAACCTTCGGGACAGTGCCCAACACAGACAGTGCTCAGTACATGATCACTGGAATGACTGCATCCTGCAGAGCCTGGGTTGTCCCCTAACCCTGGCTCCCCCTGACCTTGCCTCTGGTTTCCCTCAGGATACCTCAGACTACCTCCGGCCGGTGGCCTTGACTGTGACCTTTGCTTTGGACAACACCACAAAGCCAGGCCCTGTGCTGGATGAGGGCTCACCCACCTCTATACGAAAGCTGGTGAGCAGTTCCACGCCCTGCCCTGTCCTGGGCCCCAACACTGCCCTGCTCCGTGAATTCAAGAGAAAGAAGGGGAGGGGGGAGATGAGATCACAGTGGATCTGACCTGGGCACCCCCTCTTCTCTCTTCACCTTCCTCCCAATGCCATTCCTTTCTCCTTGCCTTTTCTCAGCCCTGGGCCCCCCCTCTCCTCTAGGTGCCCTTCTCAAAGGACTGTGGCCAAGACAATGAATGTGTCACAGACCTGGCGCTCCGAGCGAATATGGACATCAGAGGCTCCAGGTGGGATGGACAGGAACTGGCCAAACCAGGGTGACCTGAGCCAGGCTGGGAGGGCCTAGAAGGGAGCTGGAGGGCGGCTCTTTGCCCAGCGAAACACAAGTGAGGCGTTTGGCATTCCTTCAGCTCCTGAGTTCTGCCTTGTGCACCGCTCCTAGGAAGGACCCGTTCGTGGTTCAGGGTCGGCGGAAAGTGCTGGTGACAGCCACCCTGGAGAACAGGAAGGAGAATGCCTACAACACCAGCCTGAGCCTCAGCTTCTCTAGAAACCTCCACCTGGCCAGTTTCACTCCTCAGGTGTCCGGGGGAGGGGTTTGGGGAGGAGGCGGAGAAGAAGGAGGGAGAAGAGTGGGTATTGTCCTCAGCTGCGAGGGACTCTAGAGAAAGGCTCAGGCAGGGGTCCTCAAACTTCTTAAACAGGGGGCCAGTTCACTGCCCCTCAGACCGTTGGAGGGCCGGACTATAGTTTAAAAAAAAACTATGAACAAATTCCTATGCACACTGCACGTATCTTATTTTGAAGTAAAAAAAAAACAAAACGGCAAAAACACCCGCATGTGGCCCGCGGGCCGTAGTGTGAGGACGCCTGGTTTAGGGGGTGCGGGCAGGAGAGCAGTCGCAGCCCCAGCTCTGCTCCACCCCCGCGTCTCTGCTCTCAGGGGGACAGGTCGGTGAAGGTGGAGTGTGCCGCGCCTTCCCCTCACGCCCGGCTCTGCGGTGTGGGACATCCTGTCTTTCAGACCGGAGCCAAGGTAAGTGGGGCCCAGGATGAGAAAGGGGCGCTGAGAGAGCAGGGGCTGGACTGGGTGGGGCCTGGGGGCTTGGAAAGGAGGCACAGGGTGCCTGCTCCTCTGTAGTTGCCCCGTGACTAGGAATCTACCGTGACCCATGTCTCCTGCCTCCAGGTGACCTTTCTGCTCGAGTTTGAGTTTAGCTGCTCCTCCCTCCTGAGCCAGGTCCTTGTGAGGCTGAGTGCCACCAGGTGAGAGCACAGGGAACCGCCCCCCCCCCTCGCCGCCCCCTCCTAGTGGGTCTGGGTGGTTGGGGTGGAATGTGTGTTGGAGGAGGGGGATAAATAGCCTTGACCCCTCTCCTCCTGAGCCGGTATCAGACAGGATGCCAGCCTCTCCCCTTGCCCTACAGCAATAGCCTGGAGAGAAATGGGACCCTTCACGATAACACAGCCCAGACCTCAGCCTACATCCAGTATGAACCTCACCTTCTCTTCTCTAGGTACGGCTTGGTCCCCTCTGGGACCCCCCACCCCGTTCTGACCTCAGACTCAGAGTCTTTATGTCTCCACCTCTCCCTTCACGTGCTTCAGTGTTCCCCAAAGCCCAAACCCTGGGGGCTGCTCCATCGTTTCGCCCCCAATCCCACTCATGCAAAATCTTCTCTTTTAAGCATCTTACTTTCTTCCTGGGTAGGGGGCTTTGCTGGGCCTGGGGATTGGAGCGAAGGTGGGGGGATATGGGATGTGGCCATAAACATTGTTAGTCTGCCGTGTCTCATGTCTATCTTCTCTATGTACCCCCACCTCTTTATTCATGTGCTGGCTCGGCCTTCCCTGACTCCATATATGTATTGACCATGTGCCTGTGTCTGTGTCATGGCTATGGCCACGTCCTTCCTGACCTGGTGTCCACGCAGTGAGTCCACTATGCACCGCTATGAGGTTCATCCATACGGGACCCTCCCAGTGGGTCCTGGCCCTGAATTTAAAACCACTCTTAGGGTGAGAAGCTGGAGGGCCTTGGAATGAGCAGGGGAAGGGGGAGGCGTCCGGGGGAAAAGCCTCTCTTAGATGTCAACGGGATCAAGGATAAAGAGGAGCAGATGACGAAGGATCTGTCTCCTGCCTCTTCCGTTTTCAATTCTCCTCTCAGGTTCAGAACCTTGGCTGCTATGTGGTCAGTGGCCTCGTCATCTCCGCTTTCCTTCCAGCCGTGGCCCATGGGGGCAATTACTTCCTGTCACTGTCTCAAGTCATCACTCACAATGTGAGTCTGGGCTCGGGGGCACGTGGAGCCCTCCGCCTGGATCTGGTGGACTCACCAGCCCCTTATCTACTGGGTCACTGCCCTCAGGGCTCCTACCCCTGGGGGACCTTCCCTTCCGGATGTGGCTTCTTGGAGAAGAAAGGAAGGGATTGCCCCACTGTAAGAGTGTATGAAGTGGCCGGCCTCTCACCATCAAGCGCGTCCCTCAAGTTCCCTCTTTCCCCAGGCGAGCTGCGCAGTGCAGAACCTGACTGAGCCCCCAGGGCCCCAGGCGCACCCAGAGGAGCTTCGGCACACCGGCAGGCTGGTACGCGTCCCAAGGAGGGAGCAGTGGGTCCAGAGTGGGAACAGTGGGGTTTGGAGCCTTAGGGTTGGGGGCAGAGCCTGGAGCGGGAAGTGGGAGGTCTTCCCACCGGGCCCTGATCTGTCTCTCTCTCTCGTGACAGAATGGGAGCAACACTCGGTGTCAGGTCGTGCGCTGCCGCCTTGGGCGGCTGGCTAAGGGGGCCGAGGCCTCTGTCGGACTGCTGAGACTGGTTCACAACGAGTTCTTCCGGAGGGTAAGCCTTTATTCCTACTACTCTTCCCTTCTGTGCCAACCTGGAACCTGAGCCAGGCTTTGGAAGTAAACAGACCCGTGTTCGTGTTCCACTTTGCCTCTTACTAGCTGTTGGATGTTGAGCAAGTTATTTCATCTCGCTAAGCTTCTTTCTTCTCATCTCTAAAGTGGGGGTGATAACACCTCCTTTAAGGGGTTGTTGTAAAGAATAATTGAACAATGAGATGGACTCATGAAAAGCTAGTTATTATCCTCCATTTATCATCCCTTAGTACTATACTAATAATCAACCAACATTGATAGGATACCTAAAATCCAGTCAATTAATAACCCATCAAGTGCCAACTATATAAAAGGTCCTGTACTAGGAGACTCTGAGGGGAATATCCCCAATGTTTAGCACCATGTTTAAATCATTGTAGTGACCTAACACATTTCTGTTAAATAAATGAACAAATAGTAGACTTACATGCAGGATATGTATTATAAAGTACTCAGAAGTAAGATTATATAGTTGAGAGAAATCTAAATTATGAAAGTTCTCTAAAGCTAGGGAGATAAAATGGAACTTAATATGATTGGCAGTTAGGAGTCAGTGTGAATTCCTGAGCAGGGAAATGACATCTTAATTATAACAGCTATTCAGTACTAGGGTTATTTACTGTGCCTCCCCATATGCCATCTGCTTTGAATAACACAACACCCCTGGGATGTAGGCATATGTTTTAAGGGAAGTTAACTCTGACAGACCATTCCTCTCTAAGTCTGGTCCTCTCTTTATCTCTCTTTGGTATCCTCTATTTTAAAAATAATATTTTATTGATTTTAGAGAAAGGGGAAGGGAGAGAGAGAGAGAAACATCGGTGAGAAACATCAACATTGATCAGCTGTCTTCTGCACGCCCCCTACTGGGTATCGAGCCCACAACTGGGTCATGTGCCCTGACTGGGAACCGATTGGTCACTTCTTGGTACATGGGTCAGTGCTCAACTACTGAGCCACACCATCTGGGCTTTGGTATCCTCTTTTTAATTCATTATTCTTTTTAAATTGATTTTAGAGAGGGGGAGAGAGGGAGAGAGAAAAGCATCTATTTGTTGTTTCACTTATTTATGCATTCATTCGTTGATTCTTGTATGTGCCCTGACTGGAGATTAAACCTACAACCTTAGCATAGCGGGATGACACTCTAACCAACTAAGCTGCCTGGCCAGGGCATTCAGCCATTCTTTTAACAAAGATTTATTATGAAACCACTAGGTATTTGGCACTGTGCTAGGTACTAGACACTAGGAACACATAATTAAAGATTTTTTAAAAATATGTTTTTATTGATTTTAGAGAGAGATGAAGGAAGAGGGAGAGGAAGCATGAGAAAGAGAGAGAGAGAAACATTGACCGGATGCCTCCCATACACACCCCAACTGAGTATTGAACCCACAACAACCTGGGCATGTGCCCTGACCAGGAATCGCACCAGCAACCTTTCAGTGCACAGGACAATGCTCAACCAACTTAGCCACACTGGCAGGGCTAGGGACACATAATTAATAAGACAAAGCCCTTGTCCTCAAGGATCTTATAATTAAGTGGTGAAAGACAGAAAAGGAAACAGAATATTATAACCTTATCAGGGGTGGTGGGGTTTAGAAGGAAATACTTTCTGAAATCCCAGAGGAGATGTCTAAACTTCAACCTAAAAGGGGTAGCACTTAGCCAAAGAAAGGGAAGTCGAATGTGTTTCAGGTAGAGCAGACAGCATAACGAAGGACTCTAGCTTTAGAGAATTTTCATAATTTAGATTTCTCTCATTTCTCCGTCTATAACCCTTTTTCTCTTTCCCCATTGGTCTCCAACCTTTACTTCTGGTCTTCAGAGTCCTGAGAGTTGTATCTTCCAGCCTCATCTTTGTCACTGGAGTTCCAATTGCCACACTCCCTGATGATGGCTCACTTTAAATGTCTCCCCATCTACTTGTTCCGCAGGCCAAGTTCAAGTCTCTGACAGTGGTCAGCACCTTCGAGCTGGGAGCTGAGGAGGGCGGTGTGCTACAGCTGACCGAAGCTTCCCGCTGGAGTGAGGTGGGGCTGGAGGCCGAGTGTGAGAGCTGTGGAAACACTGGTTGGATGCCTCCCGTTTGAGGGTGGGGGTGGGGAGAGGACACGTGTGGGCTTTTTTCCGAAGTGTCTTCACCAGGCAGCAATCGAGGAGCCAGAAGTGACAGGCCAGGATGCTAGGGTCCCACTGCCTCCTCGCCTGCCTCAGTTCCATTCCTTCTAGTCTTCTATTTGGAGGCTGGCTTTGCTTGAATGTGGGGTGAGGCTAGCTGGGTGAGAGGGTGCAGGTGAAAGACCACTCTGCCCCCCACCCCCCAGAGCCTCCTGGAGGTGATCCAGACTCGCCCTGTGCTCATCTCCCTGTGGGTCCTCATTGGCAGCGTCCTGGGTGGGCTGTTGCTGCTGGCTCTCCTTGTCTTCTGCCTTTGGAAGGTAAGCACGGCTTTGGCTGGAGCGTGGGCATGGTGCCCACGCGTTGAGGGGTCCTTGATTGGAACAGGGAAAACCGGGTTTGTGCTGGGCAGGCGGCGGGTGTCATGCCCAGCCTCCTTCCCTGAACTCCACAAACATTGGCTGGATTAAACGAAGCCAGATAAAATAAATGTGAGCCTCATGTTTGGAAGCAGAACCAAAGTGAAAACTTCAGATCAGTCTGAGGGCTGTTGGCAAGGTCCCCAGGCCGGCCATTTGACAATAACTCTTATCTCTTCCTGGACAGCTTGGCTTCTTTGCCCGTAAGAAGATCCCCGAGGAAGAAAAAAGAGAAGAGAAACTGGAGCAATGAATGTAGAATATAGAGTCCTAGAAAGCCCTCCCTGGGAGCTTCTCCAAAAGACGTGCAACAGAACGGAGGCTGGGGGCTCCGAGGGGACAAGAACACGCCCCTGGATGGCCTCCCCTCACCTGAACCCTGACTTGACTTTGGAGTCATGAGGAAGCTGCTGGCAAGAGATGAGGTCTTACCTCAGACAAGAAGGGCTGGCACCCAGACTAGGAGCACTCCCACTGTCTGCTTTCCTCCTCATGCTCATGGTTCCACGGCCAACACGGGGGCCTTTTTCTCTAGCCTCAGGAGTCAGGAATTTTTTGCCTAGGTCCCTGCCTCTTTTCAGATTCCCTCTCGGGCCTCCTGCACAGTTTGGGAAGGGGGTGAGGTTGTCTTCCTCTGTCCCCTGCCTCTCATCTTCCTGCTTGCTCCCCGCTCCACGGGAGGGAGCTGACGTTGGCTTGAAAGAAGTAAAGTCAACATCTGCTGCTTCCCTCTGGAGCCTGGTGATTCAGAAAGCCAACTGGGGAGAGTCAACAGGAAAAAAGAGGGAGGAGGAGAAGCCACAAGAGACATTCTGTACAATTCCAAGGAACAGAGAAGCCTTTAGACAGGCAACTGCCATCCCCCTGAAACCTGAGACTTGGCGGTGCACTGGCCCGCCCTCAGGTGCTGGGGAAACGGAGCTGGTCCCGGCCTGCTGGGTATGGGTTTCCCAGCTCCCACCATTCCCTGGGAGCAGAGCCAGGTCCCCGAATCTCTGGAGCCAAGGGCCCCCAGGTGGCTAGAGGTGGAATAGCAGAGCAGCCTGGATACCCCAGGCAGCATTTTCTCCTCGCTCAGGCCTCACAAACTTTTGAGCCGTCTATAAACTGCAGAGAAGGGGAAGGATTGCTGCCTGACGGTGGGAAACCCTTCCGCCTTCCCAGCTCTGGGGAGCAGCAGCCCCGTGGAGTCCGAATGAGTGGGGTCTGCATTGAGGAGGAAGCCAAAGTGAGTGGCAGGAGGCCTCTGAGGAGCAAGCCCTTCCTTGCTCAGCACTGGTTGTTTAGCACAAATAGCTCCTAGGAACATGTTTCTGGGGCAACTCCTCCTTTGCAGGGCTTCTCTGGTGGGATCACGTTGCCAGCCTCTGCCTGATGTTGACTAGAAATTCTCAAGTTCATTTCCATCTCTGGACCCCCCTCACCCCATCCCATTTTTTGGTCATGGCCGGTTAAGAGAAGTTGATTCTCATCAACAACTGGGTAACTTACATTTCTTTGTAATCAAGACTTTGGATGCCAACGTCAGTTATTGGTCTCCGGGGTGCAGCGCCCATTTAGAGCTGCGATCAGGCATCTGACTAGCAGACACAGAACCTGCCCTTCAGGGCTGTCCTTGAGACCCACAGTATTGACTTTGGCATGTCTCGAGCTGTTTGCAGAGGGCATTGTCTCTGTTGTCCAGCATGGCGGACAGCATAGCAGATGGCCAGAACAAATAAAGTTCCGTGTCAAGTGACTTCCGTTCTTTTTGAGTCCCCTGGGATATAGAGGTTATCCTTGGTTGCCCTGAGGTGAGACCTTAAACGACTGAGCCCCTCGAAGGCAAAGTTATGAAGCATTTGAAATGTTTTCTGTGCCTCTCCCCCTGCAATGTGCTCTAACCTCCTGTGTAAAATGTGTGGGTTTGGGACGCACATAGGCCTAGATTGAAGCCCCAGGTCTGCCATTTATTAGCTAGTGGCCTGGGGCAAGTCATAACCTCCCCAAGGCTCACATAACAACAATAGGCTGTGTGATACAGTGGTTAAGAATGAAAACAGACTGGGCTTTAAATCTAAATTCTATGGCTTATAACTTGTTTGACCTTGAACAGATTTGACTTCTCTAAGTCTTGGCTTTCTTATCTTTAAACTTACTAGGGTTGTGAGGCCTAAATGAGATAATTTAAGTGAGCATATGGTAAGTCTTCATAAATGGTCACTAATGTTATAAAAATATTTTGTTATTGCCAGGACCGGTTTGGCTCAGTGGATAGAGCATCGGTCTGCGGACTGAAGGGTCCCAGGTTCGATTCCGGTCAAGGGCATGTGCATTGGTTGTGGGCACATCCCTGGTGGGGGTGTGCAGGAGGCAGCTGGTCGATGTTTCTCTCTCGTCGATGTTTCTGGCTCTCTGTCCCTCTTCCTTCCTCTCTGTAAAAAAAATCAATAAAATATATTTTAAAAAAATATTTTGTTATTAAATAACCTACCTACCGTGTGTTGTGAAGATAGAACGAGGGGTATAGTGAAGCACCAGGCCATGCTCCTGACTCCCCTTCCTTCACAGACCTGAAGGTCTGTTTCTTCTGTATGCTATTGTCGCCTCCTCCTAACTCTTACCCTGCGCCTCATCCCCTTTGAAATAAGCCCTCATGCCCACGAAGGTGATAAGTAGCTAATGAACTTAGGTTGTGATGGTAGAAATCACATCTATTTTATTTCCTCAGGCACCCAAAGTTCTTGTCTTACCCTCAAGGGACATTTGCACCTCAGCAATGGCCTAGAGACTGTCCCTGCCTCTGTTATCTGACCTGAGAATGGTGGCGTCTGGCCTACGAGGCAGGGACAACTATTCTGTGGCCAGCTGGTGAGTTATTTTGTGGCATTAGGAGTCCACAGTGGCCATCAATGTACTTCATATAGGCAATAGCTTAATCAGCCTGTATGGAACATACTGTTTATGGGGCTGGGACGGAGGCCATGGTTATGACAGATTTCCCCTTTTTATCTCAGCCAACCCCCAAAGGGAGATGGGTTTCCTTGAGGACTGGTTCATCTAATTCTTTTTTAAAAATATATGTTTTTTATTGATTTCTTAGAGAGAGAGGAAGAGGAATAGAGAGAGAGAAACATCTGTGAACATGAAAAAAACATCATTTCTTGGCTGCCTTCTGCACAACCCCTACTGGGGATTGAGCCCAAAACCCAGGAATGTGCCCTGATGGGGAATCAAACCAGTGACCTCTTGGTACATGGGTCGATGCTCAACCACTGAGCCACACAGGCTGAGCTCATCTGATTCTTTTTCCCTATGATTAAAAGAGCACTTTTGGTATTCTTATCCATCTAGGGATCCCTCTCTATCTCTCAGTTCCAGAATGGGACTTACTTTTTCTTTTTTTTCTCAGAATGGGACTTTCTCTAACTCTAACCTATCTTCTATATATATAAAAGCCTAATATGCAAAGTGTCCCCTCAGGAGTTCCACCAACTGGGAGTTCGATCACTTGCTATGACGTGTGCTGACCACCAGGGGGCGGCGCGGAATGAAGGAAGGCCCTGGCAGCAGCAGGTAGCCAAGGAAGGGAGGCCCCAGCCGGCAGCTGGCAGCCGCTAAAGACCCTACCTGTGCACAATTTGGTGCACTGGGCCTCTAGCTCTTCAATAAGCCTGTTACCTCTTCCTTTGGAGCAGAGCAAGTTTGAGAACTGTAGAAACAACAGGCTCTCTTCAGACATGCATGTTCCTTCTTTTCTCATTGTTGTGCCTTTATTTCTTCATTCTTTCATTCTCTCATCAGACATGAAGCACCTAATGTGCGTCAGGCAATGAGAAGAATACAAAATACAACTGCTACCATCAAAGAACCCAGTCTCATAGGGAAAACAGAAATGTAAACAAATACAAATACCCAGAGGTGGTTGCTACACGACATAGCAGAATTAGAATAGCATCTCACACAGTTTGGCACCGTGTGTGTGTGTTTAGGGGGTGGTGGTGGCAGGGTTATAAGGGAAAGCTTTACAGGAAAAAAAATTAGCTTGAGGGACCACCAAGTGTGAGAGGAGGCATCCAGGGAGGAGTAGTGACCAGTCGGGAAGGAAATGCAGTGGTTAGAGCACCCTGCGCACTGCTGTGAAAGTAGTGGGAGGTGAGGCTGGAGAAGCAGGGTGCAGCTCCTAGGAGCCTTCTAAGCCACGTGGAGACGTCGCGCTGTGACCTTTAGGTTCTGTTAGGGTTTGGGTGGGCTAGCTCCGGCCGCAGGGTACACCAGTTGGCTGGGACTTACTGTTCGAGCCAGAATTGCTGAGTTTGAATTTAAAAAGCACATTTTTTTTTCCCCCTAAAGAATGCGAAGGAGGGTGGCCTATGCTTAAAACAAAAATTCTCTCTTCTCCCTCTGCCCTTTTCTAACTTACAGGTGCTTTTTAGGAGGTTAAACCCGACCCCCTTTTCCTCAAGTTTTGTTCCCCAGGTTGCGGCGAGTCATGCACCATCCACACCACAGTCTCCCCCATTTCCAAACTGTTCCTTCGGCTCCTCCTCGCGCCTGGTTTTGGCCGGGGAATGGGGAGGAGGCAGAGGTAGCTGTTGGCCGGAGGTTTCTGGATGGAACGAAAGCGTCCGTAGAGGTTAATGCGACACTGGTACGAGCAGAGCGCAGGGAGAGGCGGGGACGCCCGGCTCCTGCGGCGCTCGGGGGGCGGGGCGTGGTCTGGGGCGTGGCTAGGGCTGGCGGTTGCGACCGGGGCGGGGCTTGGGGAGGGGCTAGGGCTGGCGGTTGCGGCGGGGGCGGGGCTTGGGGCGGAGCTTCCTCCTGGAACTGCGGGGGGCGGGGCCGGGGAGGAGTTTTAGCCCAGCCCGCGCGGTTCTGTCTACGGTTAACCGGTCGGAGCTGGGGCGGGTTCGGTTTGGAGGGCGGGTTCGGCTTGGAGGGCGGGGGTTGAGACCGAGCCCAGGTCGCCGCCCAAGACTGCAGACTTTTTGCCTCTGCTGCGGCGGAGGGGCAGGGCCAGGGGCGGAGCTTTAAGCGCAGCCCGCGGGTCTGGTCTCTGATTTGGCGGGGCGGCCTGGGGGCGGGACGGCTCTGCTTTTGACAGCTTGCCCTGGCACAGCCGCGACTGAGTTCGGTGGGTTCGGGATCCTGTGGCCCCTTTCTCCGCGCGTCCCCGTCCCCCCGTGGCCCTGGCCCTGGCCCTGGCACTGGCCATGAAGCGCTTCTTCTCCTGCTCCAGCTCAAAGGTGGCGGTAGGTGCCAAAATGTCTGGGAGTATGGGAACGGGGCTGTGGTGACCGAGCCCTGTGGTGACAGGAGTCCTGTGTCCCACCCCGGGCACCATTTGCCTTTTCCCTTTACCCGTCTTTCCAGGTCTTCCTTCCCGAAATGCAGAATGCAGCCCGCCATTCCTGCCTCCCTCAAGACCCTGTCCCCCAGCCTCTGCTAACCTCTGACCTCCCCAAGGTTCTTTCCCTTGGCCCTTTCTTGTCCTCCTGTCACCCACAATCCCAGCTTCTAGTATGTTCCCTGCGGCCCTTGCCCCCTTCGGAAGGCCTGTCCTCTACTTTGGCTCCGTCTCTCAGTTCTGAACCGTCCTCCAGCTCCTGTCCTGTCCACAGCCCCAGCTCAGCCTAAGTTCCACTCTGTCCCCCAAGCCCAGTCCTGTGCTGTCCTCACAGCCCTCCCCTCCCCTATGGTCCTATTCTTGCTGTTTTCTCTCAGCCCAGCAAGTACTCCCAGGCCCGTGCCTTCCCTAGCCCTTCTTCACAGGGTCGTCTCCATCCTTGCACCCAGGCCTCTTCCACTCCCATCCTCTCACCATTACCGCTGGCTCTCAGACATCACTCCACGCCTCTCTCTAATTGGTGCTCCCCACCAGCTGCCTTCTCCTGTTCCCCTTCAGCTTCTGCCCCTCTCTGCCCGATGGTTGTCCAACCCCACTGTCCCCCCCTTTGCCTGACCCGCCTGCTCTCTGTGGGTTAATCTTACAGTCTGGCCAGCCTAGCAGGCTCTGCCAGAGAAGGCACGGTGCCTGGCTTCTCCACACAGATCCGGGGAAGCTGCCTGCAGAATTCACCCTGACCAGGTCACTGCAGTGTCTGGTCATCAGACTGGTTCTTGGGCCAGCCAGGGCCGTCTGCCGGCTTCTCCCCGGAATCTTCCTTCACTCTACACCTTCACCCAGTAGCTAAGGGCTTATACTGCTTCCTCTGACTGAGTCGGGGAAAGGTGGCGGCGAGAAGAGAGTGGATTCACTGAGTTCCCAGCAGAAGTCACTCCCAGGACAAAACACAAGGAAGAAGCTTTCAGAAGGTGGTGGCTTAGGAAGT
This sequence comes from Cnephaeus nilssonii, assembly GCF_951640355.1. Lineage (NCBI taxonomy): Eukaryota > Metazoa > Chordata > Mammalia > Chiroptera > Vespertilionidae > Cnephaeus > Cnephaeus nilssonii. The sequence goes on from NC_137092.1 coordinate 38,830,678, forward strand.
GTATCCTTTCTTCTCTGAAGATCTCTTACAGAGAGACCCCCCATCTGGGGACCACATTGTCTGTGGAGATTGGAATTATGCATTGAGGATGCCAAGTACCTGTAGTAATAGGGCTTAGCCCAGCCTGACTTAGTGATGTCATTCATGAGCAAACGTGAGAAACGTTGAGTGCGCTCGGCACGGGCAGGCCACAGAAGGCTGGAAGCGAGCTCTGAGGCAACAGCAGGAACTCTGTTGAGGCCTGTCCTTGTCCCACTTACATGCGCTTCTCCACTTTGTTTCTCCACATGGACCAACCAACCACACGGCATTCACTGAGTGACTATGGTGGGTGCCGGAAACGGAGGCTACCCAGACTCTGTGCTAACTCGTAATGGTTTTCTTACTCACATGGACTCTTCCCTGAAAGTCCTCCACGGTGCCCCTCCCTCTCAGGTCTGTGGAGTCTGCTTGTGCCTTAGGAACGGGGACACTATTTCATTCTACCTGATTTTCCAGTCCTCGGTCAGTGCCTCCTTTCCAAGATGCTGGGTGAGCAACGGGCTGAACGTTGGCATTTGGAAGTATTCCTCTGTCCTTCATTCAGCTCTACAAAGTTTAGGCCTTGAAGGGTTTCTACCCATTCTAAACTCTTTTTTAAAAAAAAAAAAATTTTATTGATTTTTTTACAGAGAGGAAGGGAGAGGGATAGAGAGTTAGAAACATCTATGGGAGAGAAACATCAATCAGCTGCCTCCTGCACACCCCCTACTGGGGATGTGCCCGCAACCAAGGTACATGCCCTTGACTGGAATCGAACCTGGGACCCTTGAGTACGCAGGCCGACGCTCTACCCACTGAGCCAAACCAGTTAGGGCTAAACTCTTCTTAGTGTAACAAGGTTATAGGAAGTCAGTTGGGTGGATTTAGAACTGTCTAACTGGGAGAACACTTACCTCAGGCGGGATGGGATCCCCGAAAGCTCGCTAATAGGCCAGTTTCAGTGGCAAATTGTTTCCTCATAAAACTTCCTCATACCTCTTAAGAGAAATTCCTCCACTCCCTAGTCGCTAACCACTCTGGACCTGCTTGTCAGAGAATAAAATAGTGTGACCACCCTCCTGGCCACTCCTAAAGCCTGGCTTCCCAGTCACACCGGATTGGCCCTGCCCATCCGCACCCGCCTCTGGGTCCAGGGCCAGAGCCCTCCACTCTCACATAGAGATAAGGACTGAAAAATCACTGATCATCTTTTTTTTCTTTAAGATGTTTTTATTGATTTTTAAAATATAAATTTTTATTGATTTCAGAGAGGAAAGGTGAAGGGAGAGAGAAACATTAATGATGAGACAGAATCATTGATCGGCTGCCTCCTGCACGCCCCCTACTGGGGATTGAACCTGCAACCCAAGCATGTGCCCTTGACCGGAATTGAACCTGGAACCCTTCAGTCTGCAGGCTGACACTCTGTCCACTGAGCCAAAACAGCTAGGGCTTATTGATTTTTTTTAAAGAGGGAGGGAGAGAGGGAAGGACAAGGAAAGAGAGAAACATTGATGTGAGAGCATCATCAGCTGCCTTCCTGCACGCCCCCTACTGGGAATGGAGCCTCAAACTGGGAATAGAACCCCCAGCTTCCTCTGGGTGCATGGGATGACACTCAAGCAACTGAGCCACACTGGCTGGGGCCTGATCATTTTATTTTTATTTTATTTTTTAAAAATATATTTTATTGATTTTTTTACAGAGAGGAAGGGAGAGGGATAGAGAGTCAGAAACATCGATCAGCTGCCTCCTGCACACCCCCCACTGGGGATGTGCCCGCAACCAAGGTACATGCCCTTGACCGGAATCGAACCTGGGACCTTTCAGTCCTCAGGCTGACGCTCTATCCACTGAGCAAAACCGGTTTCGGTGGCCTGATCATTTTAAAACTAATCTAAGTTGCCCTAACCGGTTTGGCTCAGTGGATAGAGCGTCAGCCTGCGGACTGAAGGGTCCCAGGTCGAGGGCATTGAAAGATGAAACAGAGGGCCGGAGACCATGGGATACCAGGACACAGGCTTTATTGGCGATCACCCTGCCGGCCGCCTTCCAGAGGGGAAAGAGAGAGAGAGAGCGTGAGAGAGAGAGCTTGCCGGGGTGAGAGTGCCTTTTAAGGGGAGGAAAGGAGGGGACGGGGCTGAGGGCACTCAGCACACGCTGATTGGTGGTTTCATGTAAGGTACATGGTTAGGGGCCTAGGGATTTAGGAATTGGGGGTTTAGGGTATATGGCAGGTGCTGATTGGTGGTTCAATGTACAGTCCATATAAGGTGTTCAGGAATGTCCGGCTGCAGGTGGAGTTTACGTCATACTCCGTCCATCAGTTGGGGGAAGGGAGGATCTATCAGGCATGTACCTTGGTTTCAGGCACATCCCAGTAGGGGGTGTGCAGGAGGCAGTTGATCCGATGTTTCTTTCTCATTGATGTTTCTAACTCTCTATCCCTCTCCCTTTCTCTCTGTAAAAATTCAATAAAATACATTTTGGAAAAAAACAAAAACAAAACTAATCTAAGTTATCCAGAATATAGGAAATTCAGCAAACAGACAAAACTCAGCTTTTATAATCTTATTTTAGTCAAGTAGAGGAAGGCTTTGAGGAGAGTGTCTTACATATTAGCTTCCCCTGCCTTTGCAGGAAGTAGGCCAGAAAATAGCTTTAAACAGCTGGGACTGAATCAGTTTAGAGAAATGTCAGTTGCATTTTAAAAATGGAGAGTCAGCTCCTGGTTCCTTCACGACGGCCTTCCCACTTCCATTCGCCTGTGCTCAGCGGTGCCGCTCTTCCTCTGCTGGTGGTGCGCTGTCTTGGGGGAAGCTTACAGGCACACAGCCAGAGATCAGAAGTTGCAATTACTTTTACAAAGGTCCCCAATCTTAACTACAGAAATACAAGGCTTATTCTTGTATTTGAACCTGCTGATTAATTTGGTAATTGCTCCCTTGAGGCTGTGATGGTAATCCAGGGCCTCTTTTCCAAGGTGCTGGCTGAGCAAAGGACTAGATCTTGGAATTGAGAAGCTTATCTCTGTCTTTCTCCACCCTAGCTCTGCAGAGGTTTGGTCATGAAGAATTTCCACCTATTCTAAATTCTTCTTAGTAAAACAAGATTATACTAAGTAAATCCAGTAGATTTAGAACTGTCTAGCAGAAAAGAAAAGTGTCTGCTTTGCTAGGAAACACTGTTACCACCTATACAGCCTAGCTGTTAAGCATAGGCTGATATGAGCAAGATCTCTTCCTTCCACTCCCCTGTACGGAGAATTCCGAGCCCAGGAACATCCAAAATGTGCCCTGTTAACATAAAAAAACCATGGAAACCTGCAAAGAATTTTTTTGAGTTTATTTGAGCCAAACTGTTGACATATGCCGGGAAGCAGAACCTCAATGAATTGAGAGAATGCTCCAGAGAATGGCGGGTTACATCTGTATTTATACATTGCAATCAAAGGAAAGGGACGTAGGTGGGTTACATGAAATCCATTGGTGATAGACTAGAGAGGCGGGAGGATTGGATAAAAAGTAAAATGATAGACACATACTTAGGTGGGTGCAGGAACAATTAACATGATAATGAAGGAATTTGTGGTATTTGTCCTGGAGCTCAGGCACATTAGGTTGTGCCCCAGGGGGTCTGGAAAAAGGGAAGTTACAAATTACCCAGACATTTCAAAGGGTATGTTATTATAGATGCAAAAAGACAGATAGGCTCAGTTACTGGTAAGGTAAAGGTTGACCTTGTCAGTGAAGATACCGGCCTAGGATGTAACTGCCCACCATAACTGCTTTTAGTTAAAGTTTAATTTCAGACCATCCTTTGTGGTGACTTTAGGTCTCTGAGTTTGCAAGACCGCCATACAGGCCTCCCCTGAGCCTGTCAGGTCAGCATGTGGCCCCTTTCGTTCACTGTCCCCAAAAGGCTAGAAAGAATGGGGCTTCAACTAACATTTATTGTGCACCTACTATGTGCCAGACAGCGCTAGGTGCTTTGTGTCATTGAGAACCTGACGTTCAGAGAAGTTTTCACATGCCTAAATTCACAAGGAGAGGAAGTGTGAGAATCAGGATTTTAAACGGAGGACGTCCCACTGAGGTCAGCTGGTAGTGTTGTAGTGTAACCCCCATCTTACAAGGACGCCTCAAAAAGTCGAATTATGGAGTCATTTATTAAAAGCCGGCGGCATACGAGGGAGCAAAAGCGCTCCAGACCTCGCAGCCCCGAACAGCTTGCCACACCTGGCTTATATTGGCAGAATATCACAAAGGTATCGATTACATCTTTGGGTCTGGAATGAGGAACCCGTTTCGTGAGCAAGTTATCTAAAGTACCTATGAATCACTGAATCAACAGAAACACATTATCTGGGACCACCGGGCAATTTAGGATAATTGTGCTGTCCAGATTCCGGGACCACTGAGTCAACCGGAATGCATTATCTGTAGCTACTGAAGCAATTTAGGGTCTGTTCTGATTCCGGGACCATTGAGTCAACCGAAACTCAGTTATCTGTGCTACTGAGACAGTTTAGGATAATTGATCTGTCCTGGGTCCCAGAAGAATGTGCTTCGATGACCAGTGAGATCACAATCAACGGGACATTCAAACCACCATCAATAGAGTATTGGGATAGCATACATAAGTTCAGAAAATCAAAATAACTTTCTATTGTTTTCTCAAACAAATAAGTACAGAACCCAAACAGCAGTTTCTACTGCCATACTTCAGTAGCAGTGACTGCTGGAGGCGTCGTGCTAGCTGTTTTTTCTGAGGGTGACCCAGCACCCAGGAGACATTGGATAAGGTGTTCTTACCTCTCAGTCTGTTGGTATGTGGAGCAATCACTTTGCTTATTTTGTCCTTGGAGAATTAACCCGCTTGGAGACTCTGTGCAGAAAGGTAGCGTCTGAGAGTGGGAGGCCCTGCCCTGGAGGCAGTCTTAGGCTGTTTGTTTGGAAATAAGTAAAATGTCTCCCGTCACTGCGGAGTAGTGTGGTCTGGTGGTGAGAACTGGGGTTGGGCAGCAGGGGCCTCGGTTCTAATCGCAACGTTCCTGCCATTTTGTGGTGTGGCCGCACAGTTATTGGACCTCAGTGGGCTTTGGTTACGTCTTCTGTCAAATAGATAAAATAATATCAGCCCTAACCACTTTTCAGGGATGTTGAGCGGCTGGTTGAAATAGCACTTGAAAGGCCTCTGAGGATTTACAAGTGTGTACTGGCATCTTACCCCCGAATCCATCTCCCCTGGGCCATTTTATGGTTGGGTCATTTAAAATCTTTCCTGTTTGTGATGGATAATTTGCCCTAGCTATGTAAACAGTATTTGAAAATGAGTTATTTGGCTTCCATTGGCCCTATATTTTTCCACCTCCTCCCATAGCCTCTTCCTTGTTGAGATTATACCTCATAAAATGCAATGTGCCACCACCAAACCCCAGCACTTCCTGTTTTGTTAGAAGGATGCCATACACTTGTGTAGCTCTTCACAGTTTACAAAGAGATTTTATACACATTAGTTCATTTAATACAACATGATGAGGCAGTTATTATTTTCCACATCTGATAGATGAGGAAACAGGTTAGAGGTGTGAAATGGCTTACTCCAGGTCACATAGCTGAGAAAGTAGCTGAACCAGACCTCAAACTGGGGCCTGCTGACCAAGTTCCCCTGCAGCCCTTCTCTGGGCCAAACCAGGCTTTTCTGTGCTTTTACCACGGGGCTTTGCATCCTTTCTTCCTTTCCTTCCCCTTCTCTGGGTCAAACCAGGCTTTTCTGTGCGTTTTGCCCTGGATGGTTTTACCCAGCTCTCTCTCTCACACCCTGTGATACTTCAATGATTGTAATTACCCCATCACCGGGAGAAAGTCAAGCTGGAATAAAAGAACAATGCAGGCCCAGGTGTGGCCTTATCTGGGACAGCTGCTCCCTGCCAGGAATAGGGGAAGGAGGGGAGGGAGGAGATGGGGAGAGGCTGTTGTTGTCCTGAAAGGGAAGAGCAACTAGGTAATGGGCAAAGATGTGAGATGGGAAAACCGAAACTCGAAACTCGGTGCTTCTCCGCCCAGTTTTGGGGCCCAAAGCCGATGGGTAGATAATTGGCCTCAGGGCTGTGACCTGACGTTAGGTGCCTTGATTTCCCAAACATCTGAAGACAAAAAGCAGAGCAGCATGGGAAGCTGAGAGGCATGTGAGCCCAATCAGGAGTGGTCAGTTTGGGTCAGTTTGCTCCAGCAAAAGCCCGAGAGCAAAAGGGAAAGGTGTCAGGGCTAGGACTGCTCTGAGGCTGTGCACCCACAATGATAATCACATGAGGATTAAAAAGGCATTTGAAATACTCCGCATCCAGCACTCAAAAGTGATTTTTAATTCAGTAGTCCAAGCCCCTTTTGATCCAGGGCTGGCAATAACCAGAAGTAGTGCTGGGTGGCATATGAACTGGTGATATTTAACTGCTCACCTAACAGGGACGATGTGATCTGGACTGAGTGGAACATTGCAAGCCCTCAGGGATGTTCCTTTCCCCTGGCTTGGCATCTTCCTAACCGCCTCCTTCCTTTCTGTTCATCCTCACCCAAGGATATTTTCCCATTGATTTTTAGGGAGAGTGGAAGAGAGAGGGAAAGACAGAGAGAAACATCCATGTGAGAGAAGCACATCGATTGGTTGCCTCCTGCACGAGCCCCGACTAGAGCCCGGTCTGGGGAGAAGCCTGCAACCAAAGTATGTGCCCTTGACCGGAATCGAACCCAGGACCCTATGGTCTACAGACCGACTCTCTAACCACTTAGCAAACTGGCTAGCGCTGTCTCCTTCCTTTCTCCACTCCACCCTCACCTAAACCACAATCTGTGGCTCTGCACCAGGTGGAGAGATGGAACCGCCGTGATCAGAAGCTGCTGGAGGCCGTGCAGCGGGGGGACGTGGGGCGCGTGGCCGCCCTGGCCTCCAGGAAGTCTTCCCGACCCACCAAGCTAGACTCCAACGGCCAGTCCCCGTAAGTAAGTCCCCTGGGCCCACCTTTGGCATGTGATTCCCTTGGAAAACTCCAACCCCAATATGTCACAGGACAGGGAATGCCCGCAGCTTCAGGACCCTTTAGGTCCTAAGTCTGCTAGGGATCAAGTGCTGCCCAAAGTGAGGGAAGAAGATGTTGTCTATGAGCTCCATCCACTCACAGCCCAGCTTGACAAAACTGACCAAAAAGGACATAAAGCCCATGAAACAAACAGGACACGGATCCAGACAGTACATAGAGTATTTCTGCATTGCACAGAGTGGGGGGGAGGGTGTGCTTGGAAAGTTCAGAATGAAGTGGTAGCTACGAGAGTCACACGGCTAAGCGGAGTGAGTGGGACAAGAGGGATATTGCTCCTGTCTCTGCCGAGTCAGCTTCACCTGTCCAGCCCTCTGCTCTGGTCTGACCGACTCTTCCTGTGACACGTCCAGTCTGGGAAGGGTCCTGGACGCCCCCGCCACAGTCTGACATTGCTTGGGACCCGTAGCTCTTCTTTCTGTATTTGTTTCCAGCTTCCTCTCACTCATGACAGTAGGCCTTCTAGCCTT